>NW_010287543.1:0-6888 GCF_000700745.2 Antrostomus carolinensis
AATAAAATAAAATAAAATAAAATAAAATCCTCATATTGCAGGGATGTAGGGCTGCTGGTACCTGTTATCACATCTGTATTCTCTCCGTTGCACAATATGATTTTGAGTCTCTCATTATTTGTCTTAAATTTCTGGTAGCAGGTAGAAAAGTATGTAACAGTACTGTAGATCTGATGATCTGTGGACATTTTTGAGTAATTTTATGTATTGTTATGTGTGACAGCAATGGATTGAATTTGATGTCCCAGATGTTCCCTTCAGTTCCTATCTTCATAAATAAGAAAAATACAGAGCAAAACTTCCCTTCTAGACTTTTATCTCTAGTTTCTGGTCATCAGTAGTTCAGAGACTCTCTGTACTGGAAGTATAATGTTTAATAGTGCTTGATCTCCACCTTCCATCTGTTTACTTAAATGCTATATTATTCTGTGGATTGCCAGTTCTAAGTCAGGAGGGTTTGAACTACTCCCTCAGGTTATTCTTTATGCCTGTTTTATTAAAGTATGGTTCTGTTACTATAGTAAAAAGAAATTGAAAACTAATAGATCTGACTCTTCTATACACAATAAACCTTTGGATAGATACTTAATGAGAATGTGTGTATCTGGGATAATCAAACAAAGCAGACCCGCTAACCAGCATAGGTTAGTCAGAGTGGAAATCCTACATTTCTTACTTAGACACAGTTTCCATAAAAATAGAAGAAAAGTTTTTGTTATCCTATATTCTAGTCAACTCACATTCTCTGTCAGATATTACAAGATGCACATTCCTTCTGACTCAATATGATCAGCTCTCTCCCCCTCATTTTCAATACCAAAGCTCACACTGCAGCTCAGCAGCTTCATTAGGATTCCTATTCTATGTTTGCAAGGAATTAGCTTTCTGTAGCCAAACCAGTAATAAACTGTGTTGATAATGTTATTAGGAAAGTAGGGCAACCCAGATTACAGATCTGTCTGTGACACCAAAATAGTGCATATTCTAAATTGCCATTTAAACTTAATGAGATGAGATGGTCAGTAAGAATATTTTTATAAAACCTCAATTCACAAAATACCATACTTAAAAAAAAAAAAAAAAATAAAGAAAGAAGAAAATACTTGTTAAAGCAGGTCCTACAACAGAATATTCACTACAGAATCACAGAATGGTAGGGGTTGGAAGGCACCTCTGGAGATCATCTGGTCCAACCCCCTGCCAAAGCAGGTTCACCTAGAACAAGTTACACAGGACTGCATCCAGGCAGGTTTTGAACATCTCCGGAGAAGGAGACTCCACAGCCTCCCTGGGCAGCCCATTCCAGTACTGTGGCACTCTCACAGTAAAGAAGTTTTTCCTCATGTGTAAGTGGAAACTCCTGTGTTCCAGCTTGTGCCCGCTGCCCCCTGTCCTATCATTGGCCACCACCGAAAAGAGTCTGGCCCCATCCTCTTGACACCTGCCCCTTAGATATTTATAAACATTAATAAGGTCCCCTCTCAGTCTTCTCTTCTCTACGCTAAACAGGTCCAGCTCTCTCAGTCTTTCCTCATAAGAAAAACACTCCAGCCCCTTAATCATCTCTGTAGCCCTCTGCTGGACTCTCTCCAGAAGATCCCTGTCTCTCTCAAACTGAGGAGCCCAGAACTGGACACAATACTCCAGATGTGGTCTCACCAAGGCAGAATACAGGGGGAGGATCACCTCCCTCGACCTGCTGGTCATGCTCTTCTTAATGCACCGCAGGATACCGTTGGCCTTCTTGGCCACAAGGGCACATTGTTTGCTTATGGTCGACTGGTCATCCACCAGTACTCCCAGGTCCTTCTCTGCAGGGCTGCTTTCCAGCAGGTCAACTCTCAACCTATAGTCACACTGCTTTTATGGTACAGCTTAAAATATTTGCCGGGACATTCATGACAAATGTGTTTTATTCATTATATTTTCAAATTGCTTTATGACTCCCGGAAAGGCATAAAGAGACAGATTGGCACCCATATAGAAAGCAGAGAGTCATGGCATCACTGCCATATAGTGTGCAAATCTAAAGGAATGTTCCTCTTCCCATGGCTCTCAGAGCCACAATGAAGACTCTTTGCCTGTTTTAGCTTCATCTGAAGATGAACTTCTGTGGGGTTAATCACAATAATTATGTACTTTCTCCCTCTCTAAGCAGCATTATTTGCTCTGCATCTCAGACTGGGGAGAAATGTGAAGAACAAAGTTGAGCCTGTGCATCTGCTGTTTGCTGAGTGCTGACTTAATCCCCCCATCCTGCTGTCCCACATAATTAGTTTGCAGAGTGTGGGTGAAGCGGGACCTGGTCATTATGCATTGCTCTTTTTTTTCTCCAGACATGTTGATTAAGCCAATTCTGGAATTGCTGTCTCTTTATCTCCTACTTAGCCACACGGAGGAGAGAAGCACCTGCCTTTACAACAGCATAAAACTGAAACTATGTACAACTGGAATTAAAAACTGTACTAAGCAAATTGTATCAAGTTTCTCATTAGAAAATATTTTTTTATTTACCAAATGTGATTGCACATGCAAGCTTTATTTAACTAGTTTATTATTTTGATTGCATACCTCCGAAATATGTTTTCAACTAAGGTAATTGTATTAATTTGCATCTTGAAAGGGCACCTTTGAAAAACTGAGCATTTTATCAAGGTTATTCCTTCTCAATCAAAAGAAATTTACACATAGAGTTATAACCATTACCTTCAACATTAACATTGACCAGAAAAAAAGAAAAAAACAAAAAGCTCAAATCTTCTAACCCCAATACAATTTAAAAATGAAATGCAAAATGGATTTTCAGTGGGACAGACAGAAAAATGAATTATTTCTGGTTTTCAGGGAATTCTTAAAAACAAGGCCTGAACCAACAGGATGTAGTAGAGGTAGAATCCCTTCCCCCAGTCTAGAGACAGAAACAAATCACCTGTTCTAGTCGACAGTTGATCAAGCAGTGGCTGTTCAACAGAAATTTTAACAATATATTGCACAGCTCTTGCCTTGGTTTTACTGACAGGTGATTTTGTACCTTTTTACTTAAACTAGTGGCCCAGCCTATATTTATTGTATTTGTTCTAAGAGGGGTTCTTTTTGCAAGTCAGTACATAAAGACCTCTTTTGATTCAATGGAAATGCCCTTAATGAAATTGTCATATTTCTTCATTTAGGACAAGCTACATCAGGGTAAACTGTTTTTTAATCACTAAAATCAAATGTCAGAATACAACACTTTAAATTATTATAAAATAGAATGAACAGTTTAATTCAAGTGGCTTTTGAACCTAGACAACTCTAAAAGACTTCTGATTAGTGACTGCTGACAGGTGAACCACTACCCACAAGCTTGTTCCCTCTGAACTTTGTATACTCATGAACAGAGCAAACATCACATAGTGCATATCACCTCTTTTTGGGTCTTGTTCATACATAATGCCTCTGTGCAAGAGAACCACAGCACTGATACTGCTTTTTGGGCCTCTAGACTCTGCAAAACTGAGGTAGGAGAAGAACATGATACAGGGAATCATACTGGTATATCACCACATTTGTGGTGTCTCCTTTGTGTCTACAAAGGAGAGAGGAGACTTATGTAAACTACAAGTAATATTGTATGCAGTCATCCAATAATACACAGACTCAATGTTTTGTTATACACAAAATTGGAATGAAAAATCCAAATTAGCAACATAAAAAGATACCTTTGGATATATTCACAGGTGACTAGTTTAATTATGTGAAATCTCATAAATTAATTACATTATTCCACATCTGATGAATTGTATCACAGTAATGCTGATAGAGCTGAGATTAAAAAAAATGAGGATGTAACAGTCTGCCTTGTTATCAATGTGTATGTTGTCACAGCTTCTCAGTGAACTGTGACT
Source organism: Antrostomus carolinensis (assembly GCF_000700745.2). Taxonomy (NCBI): domain Eukaryota; kingdom Metazoa; phylum Chordata; class Aves; order Caprimulgiformes; family Caprimulgidae; genus Antrostomus; species Antrostomus carolinensis. The sequence continues at coordinate 3,888 of NW_010287543.1, forward strand.
GAGATGTATTAGCAGGTCAAAAGGGCAAAGCTCTTCAATTTTTTACAGTTCTAGAAAATGGATGACATTCGAAGAAAAGCTTAGTCTTAGCAGGGGACCAAACAAAATGATTTTTTTTCTATATATATTCTTAAAGAAGGAAAAAGAAAACAAACAAATGTAGTCTCTGTTATTAAAAGGCTCTACTTCATGCTAGGCTTCTTCGGTATGTTTATTGTGTACAATTTACTGTTTAAACCCCCTATAAAGCTCACACAATGATTTGGATAAAACCAGAAAGAAAAGTGCTATGAATCTTGCTTCCTGGAGTGGCAGAGGTTGGGCCAGAGGTGAGATTTCAATGAATTACACTCATAAGTGCCCATCAATTATAGATAACAGTATACTTAGATGCATTATTTTATCTCAAATTAGGGCCATGCAATTGAGTATTCATAGGAGCACTCTCCAGCAGGTTTATGCAAGTGTTGGCAGCTGAATGAGGTTGGAACTGACTATATCTTGTTTAAAGAAACAGATAAGTATCTCCCAATCATCTGGTCTCTTTTTTTTTTTCTTTTTTTTTTTCTTTTCCCCCCTCTCCTTTTCAAAAGGTTAACACTTGAATGCTTTAAACTCTGAGTAATAAGAAAAAGATGTGGTGACCTGCTCCGCTTTCTAACCTTTATTGCTCTCTAAGACATTTTTAACATTTAAAGTTCCCACAATACTTTTTCCTAATGCTTAGCATTTTTCCATCTAGGAAAACATACTCTGCTTGCCGTCTGTGGCAAGAGGAAGACACAGGACAGCAATGTAATCAACAGAGGAAACGGTATTAATTAGTAAGTTTGTTGTAAAAGGAGAAAAGGGAGAATGCTCACAATACATTTCTATTTCATCAACTCTTTCCTCAAATTACATCACATTTTTCACTACTGCATGTGTTTCTAGCATGCATAAAAAGGATGAAATATCCTTTGATAGTCATGCCTTGGGCTGAATTTCAGAGGACATCATTTCAGTCCTAGACTCCCTGGAAAATAATTTACATCTTTATATACTGTTTCACTATCCTTGAAGACCTCATCTAAGGTCTTATATATTAATGGAATATGAGAAAGAAATTACAAACACACATAGAGCTAATTATGTCAATAGCATTGAAATTTAAATTATCTTCCTTAGTAATTTTGCAATGATTTCTAGGATGTTTAAGCACAGATTATTATTTGAAAGACAAAGCCTGGCCTCTAAAGGCAACATTAAAACTAAAGATAGGGCAGGACACCATGGAAGCATAAGCATTTTTTCTTTCAATTTCCTACTGCCCAGAAATGCTTCAGAGTTGAAGCTGGGTTTCTATATACCACCCACTTGGAACATGGCCATGTTTCCTATGTAAGGAAGGCCAGTACAGGTTGTCCTACTCAGAGCTGTGACAGGATTTCTTCATATACTTGCAACTACGGTCCTTCTTTTAAACTATGGAGAGAGCTTACTATACATAGAAAAGCTTGCAGTCTGTAAGTTGATGGGGGACCATCATGCTTCTCCAGTAATGTTTCAGTTATGGTATTTTGCAGGTGGCTTCTATTCAGATTCCATCAGACAGGATTTGACAGGGTACTCCTGCTGCCCTTATGCAGTTTGCACACTTATAAGTGCCAAAAGTTCTAAGAGGAAAGCTTGGTGTAAACCTCATCAGGCTTTGGATTGTGGAGACCAAGGCTGAATACTTATCCCTAGAACACCCTGCCTTTATTACCTTTTCCCTCAACATGAACAAAGAAGGACTTTCTTAATGACTACTACCTTAAGGAAACATGTAGTTCAGAGATATTTTTTAAAATGCTATTTTTCAGATTTCTCATAAACACTTATTGTCCAACCAAAAATATGTAGAATTAAATGTTACACAAAATGCTATTCAAAGTAGCTATTTACCTTTATGATTGTTGTGACTGATCTATTTAGAAAGGGAAAACCATCAATTGTTTCTAAATTGCTGACCCATAGGCTTATAGAGCCATTATTGATTAATTTCTGGTCAAGAGTCCAGGGTAATCTTTGTCATATTATTTACTTTAAATGATAAGAAAATTTGGTTAATATCCAAGGATGATAAAAAAAAAGACTTGATATTAAAAATATATTTTATAAATTCCTTCATGACTGAGTATATAATATTAATCTAGTGTTGTTAAATCAGTCCGTATTGCATCCCATTCTGTAAATGCAGAACATTTGTCCTTTTCAGGATGTATATTTAGCACATTAGAAAAAAAAAATATTCCTCCACTTCTTCCATAATGGCAATAAAAAGAAACTGATTATTTTTCACTTGATCATAAAAAATGTCCCCACAGCAACCTGAATTTGATTAAGCTGGTATATCAAATATATATACGTAACCTGTGTACACAAAGTAGGGCTTACAAGAACGCATGCATAAATTAGATGATTGCACTATTCAATAACTCTGAACCCTTGTTAATGCAACACTTTTTTTTCTGCATTCAGCTATTTGAAATTGAAATAATTTCTAGTCAGAACATGCCATTCCTTTACTGTTTAAATCAGGCCTCCTTTATCAACACACTGATCATAACTGCTGTAATGAAACATCTCAGACCTTGACAGTTTGGAACATGCTGATGAAATACCAAGACATATTTGTGAAAACAGTGTCCTGGTTTTGCTAGGACAGAGTTAATTTTCTTCTCAGTAGTTAGAAGAGCTGTGTTTTGGTTTCAGTGCAAGACTTGTTATGAGAAGAACATTGATAAAAGTACTGATGTTATTAGTTGCTGTTCAAGCTCAAGGCCACCGTGTTTGGCTGGTTCACAGCTGCATTAGGACTGGGAGGTAGAAGCGCAGTGAATAGCCAAACCCAAAACTGGCATTTGGATGTCCCAGTGAAATACTCCATATCATATCACATCATGTTTAGTATATTATCTGGGGCTGACCAGAAAGGGGAGGGATTTACACTAGTTTTCACTTTGGCTCTCGCTCTTCC
>NW_010287543.1:7138-28530 GCF_000700745.2 Antrostomus carolinensis
GGGAGGGAAGTGTGTGACTGGCTGTGTTGGCTGCTAGCCAAGGGCTAGCCCAGTGAAACTATCACAACAGTTTTTCTTCTTTAGTATAAGACTAATTTCACGTCTGTTGCAAAAAAAACCACCAAAAAACCAAACAACCCCCCCCCCCCCAAAATAACAAACAGTCTGCTTCCCTTCTTCCCTAGGATAAGATTTCATTCAACTACACAAAAAATGTCACAATTTTATTAAAACTGATGGAACTGGAACACTTAAAGATACTTGAAATGATCACAGTCTGCATACTTCTCACCTTGTGCTTAGGCCAGGAAGTTAGTTTTAAGAAGCATAATACTGCACGAATCCAAGCAAAGGAAATTGGTTTCAGTGTTTTAGAACTTAAGGTCAGTGGATATTGCACTGATCCAATGTGATAGCCATAAGACCCGATTGTTTAGATGTGAACCACTCATTTCACATTCATTGTTATTTTTCTATTACCTTTATTTGCATCTAGAATCACTAAAAAAACAGTCTGTGTGCACTCTACCTCAACAGTACCTGTATTTAGTTTTGTTTAAAGTAAAGAATTAATCACTGCCAATATTTTTTTTTTTTTCTCTGACAGTGCTTCAAGTTTGCAATGGAATTAGAAAATGATTGTTAATTGACACACACAAGATAATTTTATGTGACTTAAGAAAGATTAAATGGAACAATCAGGAGTGACAGTGGAAGAAATTAAATCAGGATATGAATGAGCGCTGTTTTATATTGTAGGTGTTCCTGCAAAACCTAATGCTAATACTTAAACTCATCAGTTAATCACTTCCCATATTCTTTTTCAAATATTAACCTTTTAAAAAGTTGAATTAGCTCAAGAATAACTTGATATATTATTAGGATTCATTTAAAAAGTCCATGCTGAAAAAGAATGGTTCTCTTTTTAAACAGTTTTTAATTATTATGAGGCTTATATGAAGAGGAAAATATATTTTAACAAGCATCCACACAAGTGGTCTGATTATGTTATTCTAATCTGCAAACCTAATTATCACCTTCTTATGGAGTACAAGGAACAGCTTTAGAAGAAAATTAATGTATCCTATCAGTGGGACAGTTTGTCACTTTATTAAATAATCATCTTCTTTGCAAATAAAATTGTTAGAAGCTTCATTGTATTAAAGAAAAAATAAAACCCCTCACACCATTACATATTAAAATTAACTTCCCACCGTTTCTTTAATGGTCTATTAAGCCTTCACTGTGGTGGATTATGAAGTAGAAATGAGGATATCAACTGTTTCTAAAACTGTAAGAAACAAGTATGTTCTATGTGTGCTTTTTATTACTGTGAATTATAATTTAGCAAACATTTAAACTATTTTCACTAGTTTCCAATGTAGAAAGTGTATACTAAATAAAAAGTAGGTTTGGTTCCCCCCCCCATAAGCTGTGGGGACAAAACTGACATCTCTCTATCTCTTTTTCTGTAAAACAGACAATTCACATTCTATATTTCAACCTAGAAGACAAAAAAAATCCCAAGCATAATCTGAAGACTTGCCAAAGATGGCCCTGGAAGTAATCTTTAGAATGACCTATGGCATGAAAAGTGTAAATCTTGACAAAAATATTTAATACATCATTATTTAAAATACCATTCTACCTAAGACTGAAATTTCACCTCCAAATCTTCAAAGGCCTTCTGTACAGTAATTGCAGAATGTCAGAGCTTGCGAATACATACAGGAATCCAGCTTGTAAGCATGTACAGGGTCATACTTGTCTGCCCTGTAATGAAGAAATCCTATTGGACTCACCAGTAAATAAAGATTTTCTTTCACTGGTTATTGCAACCAAAAACTACGGTGTGGTTTTTTGCCTTTGTGTTTTTCCCTTCTCAGAATACATATTATGGCTTCCATATAAAGCTAACCTGGACTATTTTTAGCTATCTTCACTGAGGCTATATGACTCAGTGTAACCAAAAACTACATAAAATGAAGCAACTATAACAGAATTTTCATCTAGAAAGAGTTGTTAGCTAACAGATGGAATATCACCTTAAAGCTACATATAAAAACACACTTAGTTACCCCTTACTAACCATCTCTGGTGAGTCAATGTACATCACTTGGGATTTAGGCAACACAGTTTGTGTATATATTTGCACTAAAAGCTTGAACTCAATCTCCAACATCTCAGGCAAGTGCTCTTATCTTTGCAGTTCTAGCCACAGTTTTCCATGTTACCCACTGGAGTTTTCACCCTGGCAGCAGGACAGCAGAATGAAGAAGCACTATCAGCTGAGGGAGCCTTATTAGTTATGTATTTTTTCTCCTTCCAGAAAGCAGAATACTTTGCCCTCATAAACAATCCAGAATTTCATAAGGTAAAGAGCTCAGGTTTCTGTTCTTTCAATGTTTTATATAATTATTTTATTTTATCCTATAAGACGGTACAAAAGTCATAAAAATATAAAGCTTTGAACTGTCATAAAAGTTTGGATATTTTATCCATACAAAAAAATTAAAGAATCCTATGCATCTTGTCATTAGAAAGATGGGTCAAACTGGTCATGAGAGTCAATAATTATTCCGTTCACAAAACTGTCATTCTGGTTATCAGTAACATTTATATTCTTTGTGAGGAAAAGGCTCAGCTATAAAGATACTGATTATCCTTAAGTATTATCCGATACTGTTAAATGTTCAGTGTTTGTGGGTAAGGCATATCCAGCCATCAAAAACATCCAATATTCTGCGATATCATACATGGGACACTACCAGTAGTCTATAAAATAAGACAAACAGTCTGAAATATTGGAAGATTACTTAATTTTAATGTACAAGACAGTACTTGAGTTAATGAAATAAACCATAAAGTAAATGGTTTTATGATAAACTCTACCTCTCTGCATTTCTTAACTTATAAACGTGAAGATCAAAAGCATGCCTTGTAATAAAAGATGAAAATATATAAAAGATCAGATAGATCAGGATGTCAGTGAAACACTGTCTGACCTATTAGAAAGAATTCTTTTTCAACAAGTTCGAGCTTATTCCTCAATCTGAATTCCTGGAGAACAGAACAAGGTAATATTCAGTTAGGTATTTCAGAGCACTCTCAAAGAAGCATAAAAGTGATTAATCCTAGAAAAACAGGATAGCAGTTATTTAGTCTGCAGTGGCATTGATACTTTGCCTCACAGATCTTAGAAGCATCCCTAGAAGTTCTCTCAGACTTTGCAGTGTACACCAAAATCTTGTCACGGAAACTGATTTTGTCGTCTTCCAGGCTGCAGGTTTTACTCTGCTACCAGTTCAGGGCACTAAATTGGCATATATGGTTTGATTATTTAACTTTACATTGAAAAAGAGTATGTGCTTCTTAGAACTGTGCACCATGTGCAGCTGCACACCATCTCATAACTTCATAGAGAAGAAAGGTGTTATGAAAAAGAGAGACATTATATAATAAAGACTTCAGAAAAAAATAACGAACAGACCAAACAAAGCAACACTTAAGACTTCACGTAAGAGACATGGCTGAAAAGCACTTCCCTCTTGCTTTGTCTGCTACCCCGTTTCCTTTTTTTATTAAAACACTAAACCATGAGCATTAAGCAGCTCTTAATTTAGCTTTATAATAAAAACTGAAATCCTTCTTAACCAAGAGTATCGTTTTGTTGAAATCTGTATCCTTGATTATTTTATAAGGTGAAGGAACAAAGTAAAGTCAAGAAAGACAAGGAAAAAAGGAGTAAAAAGCAGAAAGAGAAACAAGAGAAGTTGTAGGACACCAGGGGAAGGAAAAAGAAGGCAAAAGATGAATGTGCCTTTTAGCAAGAACAGACTTACAATTTAAAATTTAATCTCAAAGATTTTCTTCATTTGAGATAGCTAAATAACATTTGGTAAGGATCAAGAAGCTTGTATAATGTGGGAGACTTGTGGTTACTAGCTTGTGATCCAGTGTACTCAACCACTGCACATTTTATCCCACACTTCAACTGCATCTCCACTATGTAATGGAGCACACTCCCAGGATTGCAGAGCTAGTGCTACCGGAGATGGCTCTAGGAACAAGCAAGACAGTCATAGGGTATTGGTTTGTCCTTGAGGTGGTCTAAATCTACTCTAAACCACAGAAGACCCACCAGTGCCATCCAGTTAGAATAGCAGTTCATTATGCAGGTAGTCAGTTGTGACTGTCCATGAATGATTTTGAGAAACTGGCAGAGTCAGAGAAGGCTCAGAGAAGCCCTTACAGGCATCTTCTTTCTGTAACTCTAAGCAGTGCTCTCTTTGGCAGTGCTTGCTGTGTCTGATTAACATGTCTCTCCAACGGGGACTGTACTGCATCATGCCTATATACCCTTATCCTACAGTTTTAGTGTCTTTGGATATTGTAGGTGATGTTAAATGAGCTTTAGAAGACAGAAGGAAGGCTATTGTGAGCACTTACGAATTATGCCAGATTGCAAATACTTTAGATTAGATTAGCTTTCTTATTCTGTATTTAACAAAAACGGTTGAGAATCTCTCATTCTGGTATGCAGATACTAGTATGCTACACATAAACCATCACCTTCGTAGCAGTTGTGTCCAGTTTAAACGATATTTTTGTTCATGAGAATAAAGTAGCGGATAAATATTTTTAATAATTAGAAACTTAAGTCTTTTACCAGACTTTAAATAACACAAAAATGCCTTTTCACTGGGCTAGTGCCCTGGCAACCTGGTGACAGAGTCAAATTCCCTGCTTACTTGTTTTCTATGTTTCTGCCACAGTTATGAACTATGGCATTTGTAGTTGCATTGTAGTCTAGCTGCTATTTTGTTGTTTAGTGATTAAAATACTTCCCAAGTAAGTGAGTGTGTCTGCTCCTTGTCAGAAGCGGGAACTGAATACCAATCACCCTCTTCCTGGCTAAGTGCTCTCACTATAAAGCCAATATAAAAATAGTTCCATGGTTGTAGTGGCATGGCTGCTGTGCAGCTTTGCTACTGCAAGGTTTTTTGAAGCACAAGCCTTGCTTAGTTAGGTCAATCCAGTCAGGTTTAACTTTTAAAAGTACACAACAATTTGACAATTTAATTTATGCTCCCAAATCACTCTCACGGAACATTTACACTGCAATTCTCTATGAAATCAAAACAAATCTTCAGACATATTGAAGATTTCATTCAGAGTGAGTTGTCAGCAAGAACATATTTCTCTGATTAAAACTTTTTTATTTCTTTGAACATGAACAAAATCTTTATTTTGATAGTTCTTGATAAAGAACTAGCATAATACAGCCTTCAAGGCTTCACTATCAAAACCCAAATCATTTAAGAATTTTCTGCTACTTCTGCTGCCACTGTAGTTATTAATATATCATCATAACTAAAAGAAAAAATCCAAGAAGTATTTTAGCTCATAAAAAAATCAATGCTGCCCTTGTTTTTAATATATTGTGAGCACAAATATTCTAACCACAGAGAAAGTTCTTCAGTTGGCCATTATACTCCCAAATCACAAGTTACTGTTCCAAAGAGCATTTGATGCCTTTAGACATCTTCATAATTGGCTCAGAAATAGCATGCTGCAAGAAAGGTTAACAGACCTTGCTGTTCCTCATATGGACAGATCTTTATTAAAAAAAAGCATAACTGAAAGGTTCTCAAGAAGCAGGAAACAATATTACTTGCAGCTGTTCCCTAAGTCTAATTTGAACAAAAAATGGCAAATCTAACAGACAGCCTCTTCCTCTGACTACTAAATCAAAATCCTAGGCAGCTTTCACCCTATCTACCTATGTCTTGTGGATTCAAAGGATACCCCTGTCCTGAATTTTAGGTACATCAGAAAAACAATTTAATGTTAATTCAATATGATGTTAAAATGCTATATTAATTTATTCACCTAAGGAATAATATTAATTGTTGGTGTACCTAAGCATGCTTCCAGGGACTGAAACCGGATATAATGTGAAAACTTCCCAAGCATAACAAATTCCAAGTAATTACTTGGTAACAGTTTTTATGTCCAATAGTTTTCTGCTTTTTATATTGTGAACTATTTTATGCCATGATATACCAACATACCACAAGCATCCAGCTCATCCTTGCAATCACTGATCAGTAAATGAATTCAGAATTCTGTAATTTCTGTACATTAAAACTCTGAGATACAATATTAAAATTATATTGTTCCCCATGTTTCTTTGCCTGTCTTGAATTCTGTCTTGACAGTTTCCCCAGAGTCCTCCCAGGCCTTTTGAACTGGAAGAGCAGGGTATTCCGATCCTTTAGCCAACAATCTGACATACACCTTACAATCCTGATGGTGATTTGAGCCCTTTTATCCAAAACACAGCTGAACATTACAGAGCAGTCAATAGAGACAGGTAAGATGTACAACATGTATTTCCTGCAGAGTAGAGTCCTAAATAAACCTGAACAATTTTTGTTGGATGAGGTTAGCAACATTTTTTTAAAATTCCCACAATTTCTCTGTCTGACAAAGGAAAAAGTAGAAAGCAGGATACTAGTGCTCTGACCACTGGTGAGATAGCAAATGAACATTTGTTAATCTACATCTTCAGAAACAGATGTAGATCAATAGTCACCCGTCATTCAGCAATATAGTTACAAGAGAAGCCAGAGAGGTAACCTTTCAGTGTCATGCTAGTACATGGAAATATCCTAAAACGAGTAAGCCTGTCATAGGAAGGGCAAGAACCTACGAAATTTTATGATTTAGTCTCAAAAGATGTAAATGACCTGAATAGTATTCCCAAAACACATTGGATCTCCTGTTAGGCAGACTATTATAAAGTGTGGCGAGGGAAAACCAGGCAGTATCACTTGAAACTACTTTTATCTTTTAGTTAAACTTGTCTTCAATTGTACTAGTGTCACATATCAGAATAAGCAACAGCCATTTCCTTTAAATCACCAAGTCAGCCGATATGTTTCTCCGGTGATTTTTTTTTTTTTTTTGTTTATTTTATACTTTTTTCTGATAATCTATTTAAAAATGTGTAGCAATTTCACACACACACACACACACACACACACACACACACACACACATGCAAAGACACTGAAAACTCCCTGTTTTGGGTACAAGTATAGGATACCAATATATATGTATGTATAAATGAAAATAAAATTAAATACAAAAATAAAAATAGAAAACATAAATTGGGTACATTGATGTTAAAGAGATTCAACACTAAGATAAATACTTCTAAGTTTTGATTATATACTAATGTTCTTATCAAGTGAAATAAAAAGAAGCAGGAGTTATAATTGTACAAGTAAAACTAAACCCCCAAATTATTCTGAAAGCAATGTTAGCAAAAATGCAGTTATAAGAGTGAGTACTATCATAGACCATCTATCATACAATTATCATACACATGTATTACTTGGATTGCTCTACATCATTAAAAATAGTATTTTCAAAATATTTTCTTTGGAAGAATATAACCTGTGTTAATAAAATGAAGGTATAAATCAGAAGTCAATAAGAACTTTACCTGAAGGATATCCACAGGATGTATCTTATTTTGTAAGATACACAAATTATACTTTACTATAAAAGTCTGGAAATACTTCTAGCTTTGCACATTTCTTAGAAAGGACTATGTATCCCATTGCAATAAAAACAAGAGACTTGAAATCAGATCTGAAAGCAGTCAGATTATTCACACAAAAATACATAGACATGAGCCAGGCGAACTACATTCAAACAGAATAAAGAGGAAAATGGAAAACGTTCTCTGAAGTGATGAAGATGGTGACAGAGGCTCTTTATTAGAGGCATTAAGTACTAAAAATCACTTGAATTACACAATTAGCAAGGATAAGAACTATAGGCTATTTAATCATGGGCTTGCGTTTTGGTTGAAAGGATTACTTTTCAGGTAATCTGTTAAAAATTTTGAACAGTAGTACTAAAATTTTGCATAGGGGTAGGAAGATTGGTTTTTGTTTTTTTTTTTAATTTATTTCCAAGTACCTAAGTCTCTCTAATATGACAAACTAATTTTCAATTTCAGAGCGTAGAGCTGGAAGCCTGGGGTATATAAGTGGTAAGACATTGGATCTGAAGCAAATCTAGGACCCCATTTCTCATGACTTAAGGTACAAGGCAAGTAACGGCACATGTTGTATTATCATGTCAGCCCATGCAGTACTAAAGGAGTATTTGGGCTTTTCTCATTATCTATGGGTAATGTAGTATATGCCTGGTTAACAGCATTCTCCAAAATAGGGGCTTAATTACTGGAATTAAAGGTTTTTTTGTTTTTTTTTTAAAGCCCTATAAAGTATCCACAGTTCACAGTAAAGGTTCTCGTGTTGTGATTAAATTTTAATTTCTTTGTACTAAAGAATAATGTGTTTATGTTTATTAAATAGGAAGTGTAAAATTTATTCCTTAACAATTTATTTCATTGCTTTTAATGGCTTGGATATTGTCAATAATATTATATGTAAGTGCGCTGTGGCCACTTAGCAACCTTGACTGAATTTTGAAAAAAGGTTTTCTTGGTTTTGCAATATGTATTAGAAATGGCTGCTGCTTAACTGTTTATAAAGCCCAACATCTGTTGTAAATATGAAATATATCCACACAAAACTTATGTAAAGATTTGCCATTTACTTCAGAGATTTGAAGGTTACTTGATCCAAAATGAAGTTTGAAAACAAGCTGCAAATTTACATTGTTATTATTCACTGGTTTTGATTATAACTCCCACTCCAAAAAAGCAAGTAACATTTGATAAAAAGCAATTGTATCACATCGCATTTTGTTCAGTGCGTGCTCATGAAAACAAGGCAAAATAACCTTATTAATTTGTATAGAAATACCTGACCATACTTTATCAGCAAGCAACAAATAGCAAGCTGTAGTTTACTAGTTTTGCTACAGTGTTTCTCATATCTCTTACAGATGCCCTTCACATACGAATTTACTATAAATTAAAGTAGCCAGAAAGCTTTTTCTATCATTGTGTTATTGTTTTGTCAAAGGGTGTGATTAAACAGTGGAAAAGATAGAGATTTCATTCCTATATAGTGAAGCTTGCCTTTAATGTATTGTAATAAAAGGCAGTAGTTTTAATTAATTAAAGAATGTGTAGAACATCCAATAGACACTTCAATCCACAGAAAAGGTTCAATGACCTACTCTGAGTAATGAAATATCATCTCCAATAAATTCCTTCACCAGTCTGACATCAGCTGAAGAAAATTAGATTTTATTGACCTTGGCCAATAGGATATGGATAGACCTGTTGTGAATCACCAGTTTGTTACTTGTAGAAATCATGCTGGGCCACTCCCTATATATGATTGTGCACCATGTTAAACATTCCTTTTTCCTAGACAGTGCAATGATTTTCGCCCTTTAATATCACTATACATTTTACTTGACAATTTCTAAAGCAACTGTTTCTTTAACAACTCAGTATCATTACATATCTTTAAAACACATAACTTTCCTTAAAGGAAAAAATATTCCCATATCTTGTCAATATTAATAGTACATATTTTAGTTGTTTGTTTTTAAACGTGTAGAATGGTGTTTCACAACAACCCCCTCCAAGGAAAGTGTCCAATGAACAGATAGTCCGTACTATTGTAACAGCACAAAACCCGATCCTGTTTTAGTTCTCCAGTAGTGAATTTGACAGCTGAGGATCCTGAAAATACAAACATAAATTCACTCTTCTGCTTAGGGTCTGATACTGCGCACTACTTTCAGAGACGTACTTTGAAATCACAGGGGATGCTCAACACTTGAAGACGTCTAATTAGAATACAGTTTACAGAGTACACTGCCTCTAGTCTGTACCTAAGGTTCCCCAAAGCCACCAGCATCCCAGATAGCCACTAATAATGTTTAAGAGAGTAAGAAGTCTCTCAACCAGAGGGTCTTCACCCATTACACATTCTAGAGAAATTATAACAATGTGAAAACTTGTATCAGAGAGAGATGCAGTTACTGCAGATGCAGACTGCTGGCATTTTGCTCTGTAGACAACAGACATAGGCAGGCTGAATCAGCATTATTCTCCAAGTATCTTATTTTTCCCCAGCTCACTAAACTCAAACACACATTATACACTTCAGGCATTTTTTCTAAAGATAAGCTACTACATATAGAGTAGTAGCTGGAGCTGGAGTCTGACAAAAGAATATGTTTATTCCTTTTTTTTTCTTTTCTTTCTGTCGATAAATGTTAGAACCAAGAGCTACGCAGAATAAGCTGTCTAACTACAAGCTATCACTTGCTCATGTGAAAATATTTCACACTATCACAAATATTTTTGTCTTGTGTTGCTTCTTCTGATGACTACGACTGCATTAATACTGCCTGAGTTCAGAGGTATTGTTCCCTGGAGTCTTATTCTTTTATGAAAAGAAACTTGTGGGTTCAATGGGACAGGTAACAGATGTCTGCAATCTGGTCTCTCTGTAGGGCCAGTGTTTTCTTTGTAAGTGTTCTCAGCTCAGTCACAACCAGGAAGGGAGGAGAGGTTGAAGGAAAGAGACTGAAATGTCTGCAATTCAGGTTAGGAGTTTTGTGTTGATGATCAGTATATTCACTGCAAATATGCAGCTGGTATTCAACCCAAGAGTCTCCATCACTTAAGCTGAAAAACTGGAAGAATAATAAAAATATCAAAACAGTTTTGTTCTATTCAAAATGAAACATTTTGACTTTTCAATTCAAGGCAACTTTAAAACAAAGGATAAGCACCTTGAGGTCAGTCAAGATATCATACCGTGACGACTATACTGTATAGTGAAGTACTCAAGTTAGGACACATGGAAGAACTTGCTAAAGATTCATTTACCTGCTATTTCTCCCAACTTTTCTTTCTGTGGGCTTTCCAGATTAAACCAGTGTCACATAACATGTAGGTCAAAACAAGAGTATAACTTCTTTCACTCATATTCATTAAAAGAATGCTTATTGTCTTGGACATCACTGGCACAAAGTAAAGCAGTACCTTCTATTACCTAAAAATTTCCTGATGGATTAAGTGCATAGCCATTGATACAAATTAAGAGCACAAATAAGCAAGCTGAAAGGGAATCTCAAAAGTACATGGTCAAGAACATGATACAGATTGAGTAATTAGAAACAGAAACTTCTTCTGCTTTACAATTTCTTCTTCATAAAAGGGGAAAATAGACTGATGTTTGAAAATCTCCAAGGTGATGTACCTAAGACTGTAAATGAAATTTAGAAATCCTATTTTATTTTACTGAGACTAAGAAATATCTTTTATGCAAAGGGGTGACAGAAAGTCTAATTAGCATGCCTAATTTAACTGGATATTATTTTAGAATAGTCAATATCAACTGGAATTATTTTTTGTTGAACGTATTCTTTGTTTCCCTGTGTATATTCCAGTCACATAACTCATACATCTGTTATTCCCAGCATCAAGTCTATAACGTTTGCACAGATCTCCCTGCAGGGCATTTTGGACTAACTGAATCGTTATTTCAACAGTATGTCCTAGTTTAATGATATTGTTACTTGAAATGCTGTCTTTTACAAGTTTTCTTCCCCCTGGGGTTGACTCAGCCCTTCCACACTGAAATCAGAAAATCTGACCCCACTCTTAAGCAGGAGATGCTGGGAAGTGAATCCTGCTTTCTCAAGCACAAGGTTCTCAGCACTTCAGACCTGTAGAGTGGGTAATGTGACAGCTTAGATTCTGGGTTTTACGAACACATTTAAATCTTAATGCAACATCAGTACTGGTTTCTGATAATGTTTGCTAAAGATCTGAAGATATGATTACTTAAAATGGCATATTAGGATTAACTGTTTTGACAGAGGTGGGGATGCTACTGTGTTCTCACATTCTTTTCTATTTGAACATCATCAGAAGAAAAATTCTTCTCCTTGCAGATCAATTTTTGTGAACAAGTAATGAGTATTTTAAAATTTTTAAATTACTATCAGACTTTGATGTTGAACCTTATTTGGAGAACAATATGGAGCCATTCCATACGGCAGCTTACAAGTATAACATTTTCAAGTGATTAAGGCATGTATTAAGCATTTTTCAGTGAAATTTAAGCTTCCAAATCCAGAAGACTCTTTTGACAAAGGGACTTGATTTTAATTTAACAAGGATCTGAAACAAACAAGTGCCTCATTGACAAGAAATGCCACAAGGTAGCTGTTAAGTCATTTGAAGATTTAAGAAATGACAGATAATGGGGATTTTTAATTCATGAGTATTTACACATAGTTAATCTGAGATTTTCCAAAGACCTAAATGATTAAATATCTGTACGCAGTTTAGAAATCCACACCTTAATTTATTTCTTTCTATTTTTAAGTAAGTAATACTAAGTCTTTGTGTCCAATATCTATGAACAGTTTCAAAATGTGTCAGAGTTCCAATAATTAGCTACCTCCTTCCAAAGAATTCTACAGTATTGGCTAGTAGCCATTTAAAAGTCCTCCAAGCCTTGTGATATGCTCTCATCTTCATTTTGAGAAGGTAAGCAAGTACAGAAAGATTCTGTTTTCACACAAAAGCACAATGTGTCAGGAGTTTCCCTATTGGTATGCTCTATTGACACATGAAACTTGGGATCAGAGTGTCAAGGAATGTCCTCAGGAATTTGAGGATCATTACTGGGATTTAAAACAAAAGATTCTCCAACCCCAAACTTAACCTACGTTACCTCACTGAAGCAAATACAATACCTTTGGGTTTCAAAAGACCTCTGCACACAGCATAAAAAAGTTTTGCTTTGGTGAGGAAGTTTTTTATATATTCTTTTTCAGAGTAGAACCTCAGTGCCGCATGATAGCTGTGGGAGCTCAAAACCTTGGAAATTCAACCAAGAGAAAACTAACATAAAACAACAAAAGAATGGATTTTTTAAATCACAGGAGATATTCACATGTGACAATGCAAGATTTTCAAATGAGCAAATGTTATTAACTATAGAGCCCACTATGAGTCTGATTTGAACTGGACTTGCTGATCCTAAATAATTTAGATTGCACAGAAAATTCTGCACTCTGGTGAATAAAGTCTGGTGATGTAATAGACATCTAAATAAGGCTTTTATTTTCACACGCTGCAGGAAAATGCTGCTGCAACATATTATGGAGTGTTGCCACATGCAAATAACTGTTAGTGGAACAAACTATTTGTGAACTAACATCATTTGGAAAATTGTATTCAACAAAAATAGAAATCCGCATTTTTTTCTCACTACACAAAAGAAGAAACAGATTAAAACAGCAGTCTATCACAAGACTTTACTGAAGTCTTTACATTATTTTTTATAAATGCACAGTCTTTCTGAATAGTCTTTCAGTACTGAGAATCACTGCTTTTTTTCAAGTTCTTTCAATATTGCAGTACCAAAGCACGTAGGGACTGGAACTATATATTTTTGTAATTAATTTCCTTAAGATAATGTTAGAAACATCAGGTTCCTTAAAATATAGATGAATTTCAAGGTGAGTCTGCTAGCAGATGTTATTAATGGCATATGATTTATTGTGACATGAAATCTGAACTGAAACTCATGTTATTAGCTGAGCTTTTTATAAATTATAATTGCCAACTGCTGAAAATATGCAGAAAGACCACTGATAAACTAGCTTCATCTTCAGGGCCTAGAATATCTGCATTTGCTAAATGTCCAATATCTCTAGTCTTGCTGATTGAGGATAATACATCGGGATGTGCAGATCAGGCTTGAGTTCAGAACTTTTCACAGTATAATTCTTTCAGAATGAGAAGCATAGGAGGTAGGAAGAGGAGGTCATACAAAATAAATGTTTACTGTGGCAGTTAAAAAAAGTATACACTCGGGGTCATAGTATGTCATTGCATAGATGAGAAACAAATTAAGCATTTAAGAAAAAAGCTACCATCTCTGTAATGTAAAATTTATACTTTCAACATGAAAACATTAATAAGTTAGATAATATTCAAACATTATTCTGTACAGCTCTAATTTGACAGCACAAGCAGCATATTTTACCATCCTGAAGTTTATGAAGATTTGCATCTACACAAGTGTGGTGGACCACCACCAGACCACCAGACCACCTCCATGGAAAACTAAAGGAAGTCCATGGGTAGGCTCACAATGACAAAGCATTTGTGTTAATAATTATTTCTATTCCCTGTTTATTCCAAATAACTTTGTATCTTACTTTCCTCTCCCTATGTGCCTTTCAATGTTAATTAACGTTTCTGAAATGTTGCATTTACCCATCACAACTTATGTGCTAAATTACCTAAATAAGAAGAGACAAACATAAGCATTGCATTATGAATATTATCTACTCAACAAAGCACATATGGAAAGAAGGTGAATTTACAGTACATGTTGTAATACATTTTTAATCCTCAGAAAAGCTCTGAGATAACATTAGAAATTCAAAAAGCAACACAAGGAACAGATGCAAAGTCTCATTCCTGACTTTTTTACATATCCTAAACTGTTTAATGATAAAAGCATTTATGTGTAAAATGGCATTCACTTGCCCTTACTAAGAGTATATATGGAAGAGCCCCCTGTCAATGTATCAGTGTGTGTGTGGGAATGAAACATAAGGATCACCATCTGCAGCTGTCTAATAAGTGTTCTTCAGTGCCTAATGGCAAAGTGTCAATTCAGGGATCCTCAGATACCACAATGCATCATCTTGTCCATGCTAGTCTTACAAGTCAAACATTTCGCATGTGGTAACAGTTTATTTATAATGCTACTCATTTCAGTTGAAATACTAGATATAAAACAGTTACACTACAAGCAGCCTGGGAGCATATACTTAATATAAAATGCACCAATTTCTTCTCTTTTATAAGAATCAGTATTTTAAACGATGTACAAAATTTAACCCCTCACAAAACATACCTTAATAACATGGAAAGAATTTTTTCGTATGCAAATATTTTTAGATTCTTACCTACTGTTGAACTTCTCTGGATGTTTTTCTCTCATGATATGGAATCTGTGGGCAATTGAAGCATCCTAACAGGAAAAAGAAAATCATAACTCTACCATGACAGGAAAGTTGCAAAACAGAAGATCAAAACTGTAAAAAAAAAGCCATATGTCTGTAAGGTGTTTTGTCATTTTCAACAAGAGCAATACTCTTACCACTTAGAAAGCTTACAGATACACTGTTCCAAGAATGGTATATACCTGAACGTGATAATTTATTACACTTGTTACAGTCTCCATTATTCCTCTTTACAAATCAGACATGATATTTACGTTTACTGAAAGTATCTTCCACTTCTGTATAGCAAATATCATCCAGATCTGGTGAAGTTTTACAGTAAGACCATTCATACAGTTCTTTCTTGTTGGAATACTAATTAAAGTCTATGAAATCTATTCCTTTAGTAAAGGTGAGTGATAGATTCAGCAGAATTACTTTATACACATACAGCTTTCAATAGCTTTCTCCAAAATTTGGTAGAAAATGGGAATAAATCCCAGGAGATGCTCCATTTGCTATATATGTCACGGTATGAAATAATGTGGGGGGAAAATGTATTTTTAATATAAAAAAGAGACTTGTTAATTAAATTCAATATATTTTATCAAAATATTTTAAGATATAGTAAATAATGTTAATAATACTTTTAAATAATGTGTGTGAAATTAAACAGCTGTATGAAATAGTTACATGTGGCTAACATTTTAAAAACAATCAAACCACTGTGATGGTGGGAGTTGCTGAAAATAGAATATTTCAAACTGATGTGCTAGAATCCATTTTCACAGCATTTTTATATCTCCTTTGTCGGTATGAAAAGAATGTTTTCCTCATTCCAGATCATGTGATATTTATTTCACATACTAATTCATTAAAAATTTACAAACTGAGAATTAAGAAAGCAAAATGCTTTTTCATCTTTTAATGTATGTATTAAATGGAGTGTGAGAGCATGTAAACTACCAAGTCTTTATACTTCCAGGAGACAGTAAACACAGAGAAATCCATTTGGATCATGTTTTTATAATTATGTCTTAAAATGCTGCATATATAAGAAGAGTTAATTCAGTTAGTAAGAAATTTAAATTAATTCCACTTCCCATGCAAACAGAGTTTGACAAAAACTACAAA
Source organism: Antrostomus carolinensis (assembly GCF_000700745.2). Classification (NCBI taxonomy): domain Eukaryota; kingdom Metazoa; phylum Chordata; class Aves; order Caprimulgiformes; family Caprimulgidae; genus Antrostomus; species Antrostomus carolinensis. Next base: position 23,261 of record NW_010287543.1, read on the forward strand.
TAAAACAATCACTGTAATCAACTACCATGTATATGAAAAAAATACATTATTTACCAGCTTAAAAGATTATGGAAATATAAAAGCTAAGAATTTGAGAGAAGTATTAAATTCAGTATGAAATCTATCTAGCAACATTTCAAATTACTTCCAAACCATGAGAACTAGCACTTGGGGGAAAAAACAAAATTAAATACTTAATTTTATTGTATTTCTGATTCCAAACATGATTAAAATATTTTGTTTAAAATAATTTGTATTTTAACCAATAAATGTTAATATAAATCTCAAATAAGCAAGCATTTCATGCAGACACAAAGGTACCCGCTAATATCAAACATGGCTGTAACACTTCTTGACTATGATAGTTTTTTTATTTACAAGAACCTTAAGCAGGGCACACTCTGGAGAACAGATTGGCCCAACCTTCAGGTTTGGTTTACTGGCTTGTGGGTACTTTGAAAAAATAAATGTTTGAATTTAATACCATGTCAAAGATTAAGTTGTTCAGATAGACTGATAACACTTAAATAAACTTTTAAGATTGTTAATAAAAAACAATAAAGAAGTAATAATATTTTACACACACTGTACCTACACAAGGAAGTAGCATAGCATAGAATTTTTAGGCAAAACTTGTGGTCACTGATCAAATAAAATCATTTAGTGACATCACTAAATGTATTGGCTCCACTGAAATATTAACTTTTATTCATCATCTTATTATGTAGTTTCTAAAGATGTATATAGTTTGTTGCTTTATGTACATCACATCATTATTTATTTATTTTTATGTTATCTTTAAGAATGGAATTGTCATTTAACATTTTACTGTCCTATAAGGAAATGACAGCAAAAAACCCTAGTGAATGAACAAGTGTTAGTCATAAAATGCCTTATTGTTCTGTCCTGTCATCCAAACTGTCATCTAAAACTTTCAGTGCTATATTCTCAAACTGCACACATCCTTACTTTAAATTTATTTATATGTTCAATGTGATTTTATAAGGCAAATATCCACAAATATCCAGGTGATCCTAGAGTTCTTGGAGATGGATGAAATAAAGCTGACAGTAAACCCTGAGACATCACACTTCTAAACAGAGGCTGCCAGCTGAACTAAAATAATAACTCTGTTCACTTCAGAAAGACCCATCACTCATACTTTATCCCACATTAGATGTGCCAACAATAGAAAAGTATAATTGTTAGCCAGTTGTATATGAAAAGGAAATAAAAGCACTACTGTTGTGGTTAACTGTTTATTTTCTACACACTGAAGCAAAAGAAAAAGACAGACCCAATACAAAATGAATAAAGGAGTAGTAGCATATTTGACAGAAACTAGGAAACACTAATCAAGGACTAACTGTCTAATGAATGAAATGAAAAGGCTAATGTGCTTACTCATGCATAACAAATGCAAGGCACAAACAAGCTAGGGATCAATGCCCACTGCAGATGGCAAACAGGCAGTTGTTTCCATGCAAGGCTGATTTGATCAAAATTTTCCCCTGCCTGAACATTTTCTGATCAACGAACTTAATGAGCTGAGAGGTAAAAAAAGTAATAAAGCAAAGCTAATTTTGACAGGCATAACACGAGACAGGTACATGTTGGACAAATTTCATACAAAAATTGTTGAAAGGCTATTTTTATTAAAGGAGACTGTGAACCAGAGTGGTAACTAAATACAGATAAGCTTGAAAGTAGAGGAGTTGCTAAGGCTTTCTTTAGTTTATACAGCCCAGCTACTTTTTTGAACCCTTAACTGAGTCCAACGTACAGAGTCATTAGATATAGTAAAATCACCTAAATAATTATACTTAATTATAAACAGAGTAATATCTACATGCAGGGTAAGTCAAATATTGCTTACATATTGTTGCTTTAATACGCTGACCTTTCCTGGTACCTGATATTGTGTATGGCCAGTAAAATATGAGAAATTATTTTTATATTTGATAATAAAACTGACACAAAAGAGAAAACCAAGGAGTTAGTAAAGTAAACTTACATGCTTTATTATATCACCTAGCAAGGTAACAAGTGAGCAAGTTTGGTTTGGTTTTTTTTTTTTTTTAGAAAGGTCACTTGTCAGTCAGATACTGGTCTATAATTGATATCACTTGTCAGCATAATTTATTTATTTTTATTAATAAATTGATATGTACGCTAGCCTGAAATACAATTTTCCATCAGTACTATACCTGAATCTAAGTATTTTTTCTTTTTAAAAGTAACACACCATCAGTGCACATGAACATGCCTAAGATTTGCAAGAGTTTTGTTATTAATAATAACCTGAGAAGACACAATGCTGTCAGGCCTGTTGCAAGGAGAAAGAAGGAGGAAGATCTTACAGGGTCACTGTATTATGAAACGAGCACATTTCACTACACCCATGCTCCTGTCACAAAGCTCATTTTATACCTAAAGCATTGTAATAATTTTCACCAAAGCATCCAAGACTGGAGATTTTTTTTCAGGAGCACTTCTGCATCAAAATCAATGCTGGTGCACAAAGTCATGCTGAATAGAGAGTATTTAAAGCAGAACTAAGTACTTAATAAGACAATTTTGTGTTTCTGAGAATATTACATGAATATTTGAGTTGTATGCCACAATTCTAGAATACTTCATTTATTTTTTTCTGATAGACAATATTTTTAGTCATTTACATGTTATATGCAATATATGACAACAGCTTAGATGATGTTAATTTCTCTGAACTTTCATTTCATAGTATCACCAATCTGATCTGAAAAAAACTACTACACCTTGTTCTTTTTGTATGCCTCTCTAGTTTATATGGTTTCCATTCACTACTGTAGCATTTTTAAAGTAGAGATGAAGGAATGGGTGCTTGAAGAACACAAAATGCAGTTTATCCCAGTTTAAATTCAAAAGTGTAAACAGACTCTTAAAAAATGTACCTTTACCTTGGACATATGTGTGATGAACATGCAGACACATACAAACATATAAACCCTTAATTTGAACCTGTTCAGTGTCTGAAGTAGCTGAAGTAGCCTTCTTATAGCTCACACAGGTTTGTTTTAAATCCTGACAGTGAAGATAAGATAGAGAACAGACAGAGCATATCTGAATCTGCTCCTAGGAAATGGAAAAAATATTTTAATTGAACTAGGACATTTCTCAAAGTGACCTGCCAAGAAGAAAAGAAGCTTAAGTTGCTACACCTCTTTAATACCTTATGATTGACTTACACACATATATATTCATCTTTTTAATGGGTATTAGCATTACCGGAAAGCAATCTGAAGCAGTCTTTTCAGAGGAGTAACCTTATACATTGTGAATAACCTTATAGAAAGATTAATGCATTTAATATATGTCTATCTACAAGCTTGCTGTGATTAAGATTTCCATTAAATAATAATTTTTACGCTGGTGAACAAACAAATGACCAATGTGCACTTTCTTTGGATATAAATGGTCTGATTATTTTTTTTCGAAGATGCTTCTTTAATTAAGGCTTAATGGATCCACAAGGCTAGGAAGCTTAAGGGATAATTCAGCAACCTGTAATCTTTGGATCAGAATGCAAATCTAACCTGAACAACCAGTTAGCTCACATCAGTTATTAATATGGAACAGTACAGATGTACAAAAAATACAATTGAAAATAGATTAAGAAAAGTTTTCTTTAGTGGCTTAAGACTAAAAATTATTTTCTAGATAAATAAACAACCTCACAATTATGCATTCCACCTCCTGCACACACACACAAAAAGTAAAAACCATAGCTACATCCTTTGTTTTAATATTTCCCACCCCATAATAATCAACAGTCTCAGATAAGCAAATAATACTTCTAGTACTGAACCATTCAATGACAAAGTCTAGAAAAAGGTACTCAAGAAGCTCCAGATCCTGTCTTGTTTCAATCAAGCTGTCATTTCATATGTGACTCTTGTGTATTTCTTATTAAATTATATGCATTAACCTGAGAGACAAAGTAAGAGATCTTAAAAAAAAAAATTAAAAAAAAATAAAAAATTGGTGAAACACTAGTTACTATAAACATCTTCATTTCTACTGATATTCTGAGGCAGTATATCTGAGAAAGGTGATAGCTTAAGAAGGTCAGAGCAATAAGCTATTTTTGACACATCTTTACTAAAAGATAAGGATAATTCACTTTCTTACAAAAAAATCTGAGAAAAAAAATCACAGCAACTTGTGTTCCTTGTTTTCCAAGAAAAATACAGAAACTGTCAAGATAATGCTATTCATTTTTTCCCTGATATTCTTGACAGCCAGTCCCCTGATGGTCATGTTTAAATACATTTCAGTGGTACATGTATTACTAAGTCAAGTGACAGTTCATATTTTAAATACTCATTTAAATGAGTAATATCTCTAAACACAGGATGAAATGTCAGTAACCACAGTATTTATAAATTATAGGTAAAAGATCAGAGGATGGTATATCTGGAAATTGTGAGAAAATATTTGAAACAGGCCTTCATATGTAAGCATATTCCCTCTCCCTTTTCATTTGAAGTCAGATCTCTGTTGAGTTTCTGACACTATATATACATAACCTCATACTAGAAATGTTTCACACAGACACAAAGTGGAATCCATTTTGCGGGAAAACAAAACAAAACAAAAAAACAACCCATCCCTATGTTCTTCCTATTGATAACTCTATAGCCTATAGCTAGTGGACACATGCATAAATTGACTCAGAATTTACTATCGATCAGTTCATATAGGGTGACCACATGTCCCAGATGTGTATGGAACCATTCTGGGACCAGTCCTGTGAGAAAAGTCTTGTACCACTATCTCAAGGTCATTGAAGAAGGAAGGGGAGGAGGTGCTCCAGGTGCCAGAGATTCCCCTGCAGCCTGTGGTGAAGACCATGGTGAGGCAGGCTGTCCCCCTGCAGTCCATGGACGTCTATGGTGGAGCAGATGACCACCTGTAGCCCGTGGAGGACCCCACGCTGGAGTGGGTGGATGCCTGAAGGAGGCTGTGACCCCATGGGAAGCCCGCGCTGGAGCAGGTTTGCTGTCAGGACCTGTGGCCTGTGGAGAGAGGGGAACCCACATCGGAGCAGGTTTGCTGGCAGAACTTGTGACCCCGTGGGGGACCTGCGCTGGAGCAGTCTCTTCCTGAAGGATTGCACCCCATGGAAAGGACCCAAGCTGGATTAGTTAGTGAAGAACTGTCATTCATGGGCAGAACTCACAATGCAGAAGTTTGTGGTGGACTGTGTCCCGTGAGAGGGACCCCATGCT
>NW_010287543.1:28545-36758 GCF_000700745.2 Antrostomus carolinensis
TGAGGAGTCCTCCCCCTGAGGAGGAAGGAGCAGCAGAAACAACATGTGATGAACTGACCCCAACTCCTATTCCCTGTCCCCCTGTGCTGCTGGGGGGGAGAAGGTGGAAATCGGGAAGAAGGTTAAGCCTGGGAAGAAGGGAGGGGTGGGGGGAGGTGTTTTAAGACTTATTTTTATTTCTCATTATCCTCCTCTGATTCATTTGGTAACAAATTAAATTTATTTTCCCCAAGTTGAGTCTGTTTTGCCCGTGCCGGTAACTGGTGAGTGATCTCTCTCTGTCCTTATCTTGACCCACAAGCCTTTCGTTATATTTTGTCTCTCCTGTCCAGTTGAGGAGGGGGAGTGAAAGAGCAGCTTTGGTGGGCATCTGGCATCTAACCAGGGTCAACCCACCACAATGACTAAAACAAACTAAACAAACTGTGCCTCATGACTCACTATGATGGTGAGGAAATGTACCCTGTATGATAAGCTCTGCTGAGGATACACTCTGCTACCAAGCACATCTTCCTTTCTTTATATTTAGACACCCTAATTTTACTGTAACTATAGAAGGGTTCTTCTAGATCCATGCTGATTGTTTATGTGGTCACTACAAAGAGAAGAAAAGTGATCACATGGCAAGTAGCCAACATAGCCATAGAGAGTGTATCAAATATCTTGTATTTTAAAAAGATCTCTGTGGTAAACCTTTAGCAGCATTTCTGATAGCTACTGATAAAGAACTGTGTTGAAATTGTCCCAAATTGTTCTGCACAATGAGTTTGAGTATAATGCAATCAAGGACACAGCTCAGACTGAAAGGCAATATAAGCAATGGAATACAGTGCAAGTGGTTGTTACTTTAGCTGTTCTTCAGAAACACACAGCAGTGGATCACAGATATCTTCTGTAAAAGCACAGAAAAAAAGTTTACATTAAGAGCCTGTCTAGCTTCAAATGAATGCCTAGACTTTCATGCCCAGCACTTTTGCAGTTCTGAGGAGAGAAGAGTAATTCTCCCAAAAAATCAATTACTAAACATTTTTTGTCAAATAATAATTATTGCCATCACATGAAAAACTTAAAGAAAAAGGTATATTTGGGATAAGGAATAATTGCTTATGCACTGCATTGCAAAATGAAACTAAACTTATTTATGGTTTTCAAACACTGTCCCAATAAAAAAACCCAAAACACTTAAACAAAAAAAACCCCAAATCTCTTTGGGTATTTTCATTTTGAGCTTCGATTAAGTTGGCAGTAGAGTATTCTTAGGATCTGAATTTAGACCCTTAATTTAGGTACCTAAACTGGCAGGATGATCTCTCAGTCCTCCCAGTATGCTCAACAGTAAGAACAAAACTTTTTGGAAAGGTTCTACCAAAAGGCATGTAGACAAGTTTCTGTTATGAATCATCATTTGGAAATCTTTTGTTATTAATCATACAAAAAGCTGAGCATATCTAGCTTCTTAACTTTATGAAGCTATGTCTGAAATGCAATAGTTTGAGCAGTCTCTGAAATCTTCACTGGGGTTCAAGCCAAAGCTTGTATCACTACATATTTTATATGCACATTTGCTTGATAGGGATCAAATAATGAACATTCACCTGACCTCTCCTTAGCAACTTCCCATAACATGTTAGTCAAAGCCTTGGCAACAGAGTCTTGTAATTTTAATACATATTTATGTTATTCTTTTGTTTCCATAGCAGGTATTTATTTTTATAATAAGTATGCAAACCACTGAAATATCTCTCAGTGATTTACACTCTGAAAGAATATTTTTCTCTTAATTGAAAAAGGTCACTGTTTTCCTCATTCATTATGTTCTCAATTTGAAATTTAAATTTCTGCTTTAGAATATTATTTATTATCTTCCATATTGGACAAACAAATATTAATTTATAAAAAAAACCCAACATACACATAAATTAGGGCTAGATGTTATATTATTTAGCTACAGATGTTCTCTCTCTCTCCACTGATTCACAACAAACTTTTAAAGATTCTCCCCCTCACATCTTTTATATATATTAATCTCTTTGCTCTTTCTTATAGAGTTAAAAGCAAATTTCTTGACTTTCACTCCATATCTGCAGTTGTTCTTGTGTTGCATCAATCAAAATATTTTATGAACCCTTCTACTTTATTTTCTTGTTTTTGTCTTCACCTCTGTTATCCCCAACTAAGCAGACATACAGCTATCAGACACTGGTTTTCCTCATCTCCTCATAACTCAGATTTTCATTTTAAAGCACTTTTCATTTGTGTCAAGCTTCTTAGAAAGATTTCAGGACTGCCCTGTTCGCCTTTTCTAACTGCATTATTATTATGTTCCACATTATTTCATAAACAGCTCTTTACCACAAACCAACCAACTCTCCCCCTTTCAGGAATTTCTCTCAGCATCTTCTTCCAGAACTTCTCTCTCTGACATAATTTTCCAGGATCGGTGTCAGTGCCCTTTTCTTCTATGCTATCCCCCCCCAGTTTTGTTCCTGAGCTGATAAATTCACCACAACTGGTCTGCCCTGCAGAAGGAGAGACCCTGCCACCACCACTGGCCTTCATATTCCAAGTGAGTATCTCCAGTGATGAGTTCAGATGACTAAGATATTTGTTCATTGTATTCAGTATAAGTTATGTCTAAAAAAACACCTTCCTCAGACTTACTCTTTCCATTTTTGCCAACTCTACCTGGTTCATAAGGATAGACATTCAGATCAACCTATCAACAATGCACTGTCCTAGAGGCTTCTGTTTTTATGTGAGATTTCACTTACCCCCCTGAAGATAATGTTCAATTGATATCACTTGTATGATTACTATATTAATTTTCGCCCTTGCTTTTGCTGCTCATTTTTTTCTTCATATATTTTATTTCTGCAGCCTGCTATTTAAACACTTGTTGCAAAATATCTGGAATGGTAGAACAAGCTGTTTTCTCTCACAGAATTTATGACTCCTTAGGCTCAAATGCTGTTGGTCCAGAAGCACAGTTAACTCAAGAAGCATCTTTTTTTTTTTTGAGTTATGGCTCTCCACAATTTTATGTTGCCAATCTTTCACGTCGTCTTAATCTTACCTACACTATATGCTTCTTGTTAAGTGAGCAGCTATAGAATGCTCCAATATGGAGAGAAAACCAAGTCCTCACTGCCAAACACCTGACGTAACTTCTAAATGTCTAAATATCAAGTCCATGGAAGTGCTGCTACTGAGGGCAAACTCTTTTGTTCAAAGTTTGAGTGGGTGATGGTTGCAAGGAATTTTTGTGCTTTGGCTTTCAGTTCTTGCCACCATTTTTTGATATATCTTGGTCTGCAGTTCTGGCAAAGTGCTTACTAATTCCCACACAGGCTTCTATGGAGGATCTTTCAGGCTTCCTTCCTCCTTTCTCCTCTACCAATCTAGGCCACATCCTTGTACCAGTCACTTGGGATCCAGTTCAGACTTTAAGGGTCTGTCAAAGTACAACATAGCTGTGGAAAGGCAACAACAGCAACTGAAGAGCATGCTTGTAGGCCCTGGGTAATGCTGCCTTGGTGGGAGAAAAGTGAGAGGTATCCCACTCTTCTCAGGCATTTAAGCTTACTAAATATTTGTACAGCCTTTGAAGGCTTACAAGTTCTGAAGAGTAGCAGAAGAGTCTAATGGAAGTACTTACATATGACCTGGCTCTCCCTATGCCCACAGATAATGTAAAAGAGACAGAGCACCTCACAGCAGAGTGAGATCATAGGGAAAATGGCAGAAGTTTTGTATCAAACTGAGACAAAACTATTTAACAAGTAGTTTGAAAATAACTGGGCAACTGAGAAGCCTCCAAGAATTACAAGATACATTCACATGAGCTACTCATGTCAAGACTACCCCATCAGAGTGGTTTATCTGAGCATCTAAAAGGGTAGTGCAGAAATATAATTAAATTAAATTCTTCATAAACATATTAGATTGAACAGATTAGACCCTAGCAGATCATCTTGATCACACACTGGTTTTACAGCTAATGTTACTCGAATTCGTAACTTTAAAAGTGAATGCATACTAGGCTTCATACACAGTGGTCAGACTCCTTCCTGGAGTCCAAAATCCAATCACATACTACATGGCAATTACCAATATTTCCATGAAAAATAGGGGAATAATATTATCTAAAATAAGCCCCCTAGCCCAAAAACTTAATATAATTATATAAAGAGTTTTTGATATTAATTGCTCTCAAGTTAAATAAAGCCTAGGATATGCAGTAATGCCTATCTGAAGTACAAACTAGACTAAAAAATGGACCTAGAGGTCACCTTACTGAGCATTTAGGGGTTGAAAAAGATATTCTGTACAAATAATAAGATCCTGCATTCAAAAAAACCATAAAATATGCTATAGCTTATCAAATGAAAAGCCTTTTCTGAACTTAGTATTTGGATATACAGAAAAGTTTTAAAATATGTCCAAATATGAACACATGCTTATGGCAGGCGTAGTCAAATTTCACATCATTTATTCACGTATATTTTCCTCCTGAAAGAGATCAAGCTTTCTCTATAGCTGCTTTGAATAAATAATTTAGGTATGTAAAACATTTTACAGAGCTGATCTACTCAGAACACAGAGGTTATGCAGTACCTAATTTTGTAGCCTCTGAACATAAAAAGGCTTTGAGGTTAAATGTTTATTTATTCCACAGAACGGTTCTGTTATTGTGTTATGCTGTTAAAGGGAATAAGTCACAGGTTATTATCAGAACGTTGATACTTAGGGACAATAAAAAAATATTATTATACTGAGGTCACTAATAATCAAGAACTGAAAACATTTTTTTAACAAAACTAAGATGCAGTTAAAATTGGCTTCAGCTGAAAATGAAAAAAAACATCTTTAGAAACCACCAATTCTGTACTTCATTATTGGTTTATGCAATATTATTTCACTATTAAGCAATCTCACAGCAAAATAAAAAATATGGTTCTTGATGTGGTCAGAAAGCCTGGAAACTGCATTAAAGTCCTTTGTTATGATTTCACACATACAGAATTTTGAACTAAAAAATTAAAATGTCAAAATTGCTTTAGAAGGGCTGCATTGATTCTTCAGAGAAGGCTAAAGAAATGTTTTTGTTGCCTTTCGCATGCCACAGATCCAAGTTTGTAGACTAGTGAAAAAGTCCAGTGAAGTGTATGATGACTGGAACTCAGGAATTCTTTAAAATTTCTAGCAAAAAAATTTCCCCCTCCCAAGTCTGCACTTGCATAATGCTTTTTGCCTAACCATCTGGACAGGCTCAGTGAGTCATGGTTGTTTAGCAACTTATGGCTTTCATGGTAGCTTTGAATATATTATACCAGTATTCTATTCTCAGCTTCAAATTGTTTAGGAGGATTTTATATCTGCATGAAAACTCCTTGCATAAGTCCCACTTACTCAGGATTTTCAGCACAGATGAGGTTTTCCAGAAGGCTAAGTTGTTTACGCTAAATACTGGGGTACAATTCCCCAAATTATCTAGTTTACAGACATGCAACCCAAATGATCAAACTAAGAGTGCAGCAAGCCATAGTGCAGAGGCAGGAAGAAGCAGAGTGAAAAAAATAAATTATTCAGATTCTTTCTTCTCTGAAGCCAGTATCACTTCAAATAATGCTCTCAGTTTGAAACGAGCCATGGAATATATCAACACATATATTATAAGTATATAAAAATGGTAAAATATGTTTTTATTTGCATGTACATCACAGTGATTACGGAGCTTTGTAATTTTGAAAATCTGATGATATGGTGATTTCAGCTACTACAGATTAATTCAGGAGACAACTAAAGCACATAGTCAAAGTCAGGTCCATAAAATTTCATTGCAAACAACTTGAATGGGACAGTTTCTCTGAAGTCCAGGCCAGATAGTTTTTATAAACATATTTTGCAGATCGAGAACCACATAGGTTTTGATAATATTAACTCAAATTGCTTCATGAGACAGAAGTTTTAAATAAATCTTTGGTCCAAATGAAACCATAGTCAAATTACCCTTCAACTTTTTACCTTAAAATCCAACAATGCAGTAGGCTGAAAGCTGCTCCTAGATTTTTATAAATTTGCAAATCAAAGAGCACCTGTTTGTAAAGTGCAGCTTTGCTTAGCTACTTAAATAATCAATACTAAATGACAAGGTAGTATTCCCAAATTTGCTGCACAGTAAGCAGACACTTGTCTTGGCAATGTTTGTAATAAGTAATCTTTCTAATTATAGTTAAGACAAATGTAGTTAATATTAACTTTTACTCAAGCATAAATATCACATCCATATGACATCAGACATTATCTAGGAGTAAAAATGTTTTAATGGTTATAACTATTTTGTATAATACTAGCATAAATAAGGGCAATGTAAAGCAGTTAAATCCTATGTTTAGCGGGGTTTTAGTTTTGCTAATGAACAATCAAAACCTACAAAAACTTATGCACTTTAAAGATCAGTGCAAAGAAACTTTTTCAAACTCTCAGAAATGTCTAAAACCAGAATTTAACCCTTTGTTTAGCTTCAGTTGTGTACACTGCATTCAGAACCATTTCCTGTCCAGATACATAAAATAAACTAATGAGACACTCCTATAAGGACAACTTGGAATGTAACAGACGTTTCTTTCTGACAAAATGAAAGTTGCAGTTCAAGCTGCCATGACTTTCCAAAAAAATGAATCCATGACAACATTCCCTAAAGGGGCATTTCATATTGGCATTTATTTATATACTATCTTTGACAAAAACACTGTTTCTGCAATAAGAAGCATTTTTTGCACTTAGTTTACTTTCAGTAAAAATACTTACACTGTTCGAAATTAATAAAGTATCATCTACAGCAATTTCGCTGTTATTGCACAAATTGTAAATTATGCTTTTTGAATTATGGATGGAATTTTTAAAAGGCTTCCATTTTTATAGTCTTTTGAAAGGACAATGAAATCTATAAAAAACCAAGATTACAATTTCAGCATTTAAAATCCACACAAAGTAATTCAAACAAATGTTATGACATTTAAGATAATGAAACCCTTCATTTATGCCAATGTGTCCTCTTCACATGTAAGGAGTCACAACAGATGTCCAAATACTGTAATGCCAGGAGAAAGTTAGGGCATATCTTGATTAATACTCTCAGAGCAGTCCATAGTGTCTCTTTAAAACTGGCATGCGTTACTTCAAAACATCTATTCAAAATCCATTCTAGGAAACACAGCTAGACAAAGTGTTCCCAAGACAAAAGGAAAACAATAAAGCTCTGTATAACCCTTTTAGCAATGTAAGCTGCATATTATCGACAGACCATTCATTGCAATCAACAAATGATTAATTGCAAATTTGTTGCTAAATTGACCACGAAAAAGACAAGCTTCAGGGTACTGTTAAAGAGGAAAAACTTATGTTAAAAATGATTGGAGACTTTTTGTAGTGAATTAATTCTAATCAATACTCTTGTTGACTACACAGTGGAATAATGACTTCCTTAAATAGCATATGAACCCATTATTGTAGACATTCAAATTAATATTTAACCTAATGCCTTGCATTTTTTTTTCCTTTTGAAACAGCATTTTTCTAATTTCACCTTTAAGAACTACAGTCTACTATGAACTGCAACATCAAACAGATTTTTTGTAATGTCTAATATCAGTCATCTTGGGATTATGTTTATTTAGACTACACAGAAGTCTTCTTTTAAATTATGCTTGGCATGGAAGAAATATTAGATGCCTTTAAGCATATCTACCTTACAGACCTCTGACAACAATCTTTCAGTTTTATGCAAAGGTGTGATTTTTGGATTTTTCTGGCTGTGCCAGTTAGTCTTTTAATGACAAAGATAATTTAATTCCTACGAGATTCAAGTACTACTGCAAAATAGATAGGGTTTGTTGGTGGTTTTGGGGGGCTTGGTGGTGGGTTTTGAGGTTTTTTTGGTATGCCTGTGTTGTCTTGAAAAGTGCTTTGCTTCTTGCATTTGCTCAAGGGTCTGGTTCTCAAATTTTTGTTCAAGAAAAATATTCCCATAAATTTACAAACACTACTATTGATAAAGAAATAATTTAATTATTCAAATATATTCATAACTAAGGCCCAACTTATATTTTTGACTATGAATGGACTGATGCTTAAGTCTAAAAGTCTCTCATTAATTAAAACTTTTTAGGAAGCAAGTTTCTTCCTAAGTTTGTTCAGGATCTTCCTGTCCA
>NW_010287544.1:0-8284 GCF_000700745.2 Antrostomus carolinensis
GATGGCGGAGCTGAGCCGCGGCCCCTCACACGCTTTCCCCGGGGGCTAAAGCCGGGCTGGTTCGCCTGTGAACCCAGGCAGGTGTGAGGCGTGAAGCCAGGGTCACGTACGCGGCTGCAGGAGGGCACAGCGGTGGGCATCTCCCCCTCCATGGCTCACCAGGCCCCGGGCAAAGTCCCCGGGCTGCCGCTGGCACCTGCTCTCCTGGCTAAGGGTGTGGAGGAAGAGGAAGGTGCTGCTGTGTGAATAACATCAGGCCTGTTGGTGGCCAGGAGTGGTTGGTAGCAGTGTCTTGTCATCAGGTGGCTGAATTCTTACTCTGTAACTGGCTGGTAAACTGTCTTCTTTCTGTCATATCAGCATAAGGGTCTCCAAAGGAGAAGGCAGGAGGTTTCACCCTGAAAGACAATGGTGCTTTGAAGTTTAGAGGACCTCGGCACTTGGAAGTATTTCACTCTCCACGCTAGCTACTATTTCAGCAACACTGTGGCAATGTTGCTTCATGGTGGATGAGCCACAATGCTGCTCATCTCAGATGCCCTCACCACACCACTGAGAAGTGGCATGACAGTGACAAATCGGCTTGGTGACATTCAGAGCCAGCCAGCTTCCAAGGAGCTGCAGCAACCTGTAGCTGGACCAACCGTTGTGTGGCTGTCCTTGGTTGGGAAGGTGAGGAGAAGCTCTTCTTCGAGCTCCATGAAAGTCAGCTTTCTTGCATGAAATTCCTAGTGGCAGGAGTTCTAAGGTTGTATTCTACCTTCCCAGGGTCATGAGGTGCTGCCAAAATGCTACCCATACTGTCACATGCACTCAAACTGCACCCTGCTGCAATAATAACCCCGCCTAAAATAGGGGTGTCTCATCCAGCCAGGCTGGTGTGTACCCTGACAGAGGCTGGAGTAAATGGGAGTGACGAGTACGTGGAGCCAGAAATGCCTTCAGTCACTAAATTAACAGACTAAGAACACTGGGAAGATCAGGAATTACAGACAGACTTACTAATAACACACAACAACACAGTTCAGTTCTTAAAATAGTGCTGGGAACATCTGGGGTGTAGCGTGGGGCCCGTGTATGGGCCTGGTCATGTGCATATGAGCAGAGGGTGTCTCTGCAGGATGGACAGTCTCAGGCAGAACTGCCCACATGGGTAAACTCTGCAGTGGAGATATTTCTTGGTCTTGCTCCAGCTTGAATTTGCAGTGTTTGGCATTTATAAATGGTTTGTCTTGTAAACAAAATATATACTGGAGAGAGACAACAAACGTACAAGTCCCTTGTGCCATTTGCAGTTGCCATGTGGGATAGAACCACTCTTTAAAAATCAACAGAAACAGTATTTTTCTTTCCTAATGCCTTTTACTTACTGATCTGAAAGAACTGTCCAGAGCAAGGCCATTAGCATTTTAAAATAAAATGCCAGTGTCAAGAGACTATTATATATAAGTGCACTAAGGAGAATTGGATTTAAACACTGTTCTTCTTCCTTAGATCTCCTGAAACCCCTCATGCTCTGTACCAGCAGCTTGTGCACCTATAGCAGCTCGCTCTGGGTTACACTAATGTCCAACTGGCACAGAATTTGTCTGACACACAGAAACATCTTCACTGGGGATGGCCTTTTTCTAAAGAGGGCTGCAGCATGGTTACCATTTGCTACCGTCTGATAGTATTTTAATATCATGCCTATTTAAAAAGCTTCAAACCCAGTGCCCTAGCCATTGTGGACATTGTGCTAAACAAGCCCTGCCCTCAGACTCCACCCCACCTGGTCCTCTCAACAACATGGCTTATAGGGTGTCATAAACAGGGGGTCCCAAGCCCTGGTTGGTGACCACTCCTCTAGAGTGCCTGCTGGAAGAGCAATGGGAATATAAACAACAAACTCCCCAAACTGAGAGTGACTCTGTGCTACTGAGTCATGGATGACACTGAGCCACACCGTTCCTCACTGTTAAAGCAGGGCCTAATAAGTATTTACTTCACAGAGTGTCGTGGTTATTAACCATGAAAATATTACAAAGTGCTTTGAAGAGGTAAAATCTGTATCAATGTTACCTGTTATTATCAGCTGTGACATTATCAGCCTCATAGTATCAGGAACAGGTTGTTTTTCAGAAGGTAATTTCTTTTGAAGAGGTCTGGCACTGTGCATTAATGAGGCATCAGTAACAGTTACTGTCCTCCCGGCGATTTTGGGCTTCCAGTCAATCTGCCATCTCATGAGCTGTTCGAGTCAGGGATAAAAGGAGCAAGGAACAAAGGCAGCATTGAGGTTACAGTAATGTGCCTGACGAGAAACGTGATATTTCTAGAAACACTTCTGAACTGACTTTAAATATTCACCATATATCCATTTATTGAAGCTTCTTCTAAGCACTGACAATGCATTGCTCCACATCCACAGCGTGCTCCAGAAATCACACAATCAAATAATCGCTGGCTGAGCAGTCTTACGTGCTCTGCTTTACATAGAATCATAGAGTGGTTTGGGCTGGAAGGGACCTTAAAGCTCATCCAGTTCCAACCCCCCTGCCAGCAGCAGGGACACCTTCCACTAGACCAGGTTGCTCAAAGCCTCATCCAGCCTGGCCTTCAACACTTCCAGGGAGGAGCAGCCACAACTTCCTTGGGCAACCTGTTCCAGTGTCTGACCACCCTCACAGTGAAGAACTTCTTCCTAATATCTAATCTAAACCTCCTCTCTTTCAGCTTAAACCCATTTCCCCTTGTTTTGTCATTAACTGCCCTTATGAAAAGTCCTTCCCCAGCTTTCTTGTAGCCCCTTCAGGTACTGGGAGGCCGCTATAAGATCTCCCCGGAGCCTTCTCTTCTCCAGGCTGAACAGTCCCAACTCTTGGGCATGTCACGAGCACGCTGCTGTCATTTGCCCAAAGTATGGGTTCTGTGACAGAACTTGCTGGACAAATTGGAGACTCCTGAGCCTAACTAAATGTTGAGTCAACTAGGCAGTTTCTCTTTGTTACTTAGGAAAAATTAACTAGCAGTACTCTGTCAGTGACTTGAAAATTAATTCTAGGAGTAATCTTTGCTCTTCTTCCAGCTCATATACCTTCTGTGTATGAAAGCTACACAGAGAAACAGACTTGTGTTAAACGTTTGGCTGGTGTTTAAGATGCAGATGGTATTAGTTAAGGTATTTGTTAAGTGCCTAGAACAACAGAGGCCTGATAAAGGTATTGGAGAGTTCTCAAGCGTAAGGAATACATGTGTGTAACATGTCAGGATTTTTATGCTTTTATGGCAATACCAGAACAAGTTGTGGAGCTCAGGACAGCTGGAACTCCCCTGGGATGTCCGCAGAGGCCGTGTGTAATGTCCACTAGATGGCCCGTGGCATTGCTGCTCAGTCCCTGTCACACCCCAAACTTCACCTGTGTGAAAACCAGGCAGCCACTTCTTGGCCTTAGTGGAGGGGTTCTGGGGAAAGACATTAAAAAAAAAAAAAGAAGAAGAAAAAAGAAAGATTTTAAGTTCTGATAAAGGCTTCATGACACAAGGTTAGTTACTCTGCAATAAACATTGCAAACTTGTGAGTGCTGAGCCATTTCAAAGGAGAATGTTGTTTCTTGGTGCAACACATACAAGCACTCACCCTTTCATCTCTGATTGGCAGCTCTTAAACTGTACTGTCTGCAGAGACCTTTCCTGGCACAACAGGCAGCGTTTCTGTGTTGTCCTAAAAGTTATTTTGAATCATTACTATAATTTAAATTAGAATTTATTTACAGTGCATGCACAATAGCTTAGGGTACTCACATCCCTGTTCAGTGGAGGGTTTTTGAACACAAAAGCTTTCTGGGGAAGTATGGTTTTCAATCAGATTTTGCCCAACAGCACAGAAGGGTTCACATGCAGCCCTTGACAGATGAAATTTCCTCTGTTTAATAACTGATCTTTCTTCCACCATAGCTAAAATAAAAACTATACATGTACACTTCCCCAAATGCTGCATCCCACCACCCAACTCAGTGTGACCAACATTTTGTTATCTCTTTTCAGCACTATCCTCATTCAAACCATTCTTCCCACACTGCCAGCTACTAGTCTAAACTCAGGAGAGTGAGCAAACAAAGGGCTCTGTGCAGAGGGAGGAAAGGGCCTGGGTGTAGAGTGTTGTAGCAGAAGAGTGTGTCTGTGTGTAGAGACAGCCAGCATCTCTGGCATCCCCCTTCTGCTTTTATTTGCTCCTGTGTTTTTGTGTTAGGTATACTGTGTAACTAACCACCCTCACAGATGGTAACTCTGCAGCTGGTCCTTGTGTACATGTCTATTAACTGTAAACTGCAACATATTTAACTGTGCTGAGGTTTTGCATGAACTAAACCCATCATGGTATAACCCATAACCTTCTCACAGCCTCCATCAGAGCAAAGGCAGGGGTGGGGAGACATGGAATAAGCAGATTATAGGACTTCTTCAGTAATTGTTTTCCTGTCTGATGTATTTCTGTAAGTATTACAGCTGCACCACCCTTCCCAAGCATCTGTTGAAGGCACGGAAGGTTGTAGAAGGGTATGCTACTAAGAACATTAAGAATGTTGTTTGTTTGCCTTTTTCTGTGGAAAATGTTGCCTCTACCGAACAAAAATGATGACAAGTCTCTGCATCTACGGGGAATTGCAAATTAGTACTCAGCTTGCACAGTGTGATCACTGATAAAGTACATTTGCTGAGGTAATAGGAGGTCCCTCGACAGCGCTGGTGATGATTCAGGCTTTTAGGCATTTGTCTGCAGGTGGGTCCATAGGAATATTTTGCCACCGAAGTTCCAGGGGTGCCTTAATTGGTGTTTAGGAGCCTAATGTTTAGGGCTCCTAATTTGAAATCTTACGAACTCATTGGACAGCAAGGGGGGTTCTCTAGTTTGCAGATGGAAGCTTTTCTTCCTGTGTTTTCTGTTTTCTCTCCCTGACGGGTTTGTAGCCAGAGAACTGACATTTAGATAGGGGATAGCAAACGCTTCAGAGCACAATACTGTACTGAGCTACCGCCAGCAATGCCTCCGACACTGACCTCATCCCACCTTAGATTCCTCTGCTGACTACTGTACTGTATTTGAATTATGATAACCACTGTGATAGTTCAAAACAAAATAAAGGCTTCATTAGCTGGGAAAAAATACATCCTTATCTTGTTTTTCTAAGACAGGCAGCTAAAAGAAGACGGAATTAAGACTTAGCAGTGCTTCCTCTCCATGCTCCTTGTTCATATGCTACCTTCCCCTTATACTTCCTTCACCTCTGTCTTCTTGCTTCCTCATGCTGTCACTCACGCTCAGAATACTTTGCCAGGCAGTGAGTTCCCAGCACCTTCACTTCCTTTTAAAAAAAAATTTATACTGAAAACTGTATCTTCCAAATTTGTCCTTGCAATCTCTCTGTGATTGCACTCCTGATATCATTTTGAGTTGTACACGCTTCTGAATTTGGTCTTTGATTTTGTAAGGAAGCCTGAGGGTACAATTTCTTGCAGGACTGGTACTCTGTGTTATAAACTGAGGATGGCAGGGATCCAGCCTTGCTCTGGACCACTCTGGTAAATGCCCACGTGCCCTGGCCGTGAATGGTGTCATGCTTTATGCAATGGTCCTAAATAATTAAATCACTTTTAAAAGCCAAAGTCTGGTCTAAAATATTGTTATTGTTTCTTTCTACAAAGTCCAGATAGATTCTTCCTTGGCAGGCTTTTTTATTTAATTATGCAAGAATTGTAAGTGATTATCTTTCAAATGACATTGTGTTCCTTCCTCACACAGTTATATAGTATTAAATATCCATGCTTTTCAGCTTCCAGCTTTAATGTTGTTTCTTTAAAAAATGCCCAGTAGCATTAAACTGCTCTAAAGAAAAATGTAATTGTACAACTGAAGCAGGAGAAAGCATCAGGGTTTTGTAAGGTGTTTCTGTGCACACATACGTATGCGTGTGTGCACAGAATAGATTGGTACCCAAGAGAGCAGCGTATACATTTGTCATCAAATCTCACTGAAATTTAAAACTTGTTCCTTCTGTTAAACATGCAAATATTTCTGTTCTTTTTTTGCGAATTCTGCCTCTCTGCTCACTACCAAACCTTTCAGAAAAGACATAAGCCCAAATCTTCTTCTGATCAGGCTTTTAATGTGTTTTGTGTGGTCTTTATTTAGACTGTAAACTTGCTGAAGTAGGAAACGTCTTATAAAAAACCAACTACACTGTCTCATTTCACATCCAAATTCTTCTCCCGTACCAGCTGTGTGTGTTTGCCTAGCAGCAAGTCTCCTGTTAATGAATGACTTGTTCTCATTAGCTTGTCAGGCTGGATATGTAGCCTGTAGTTCCCACTCATACAGAGCAATGCTCCTTCCCTTGTAGCTTCTGGTAAATCAAACAATGACATACACAAAGCCTTGTGTCTCTGACTCTGACCTTTGTACTTTTAATCATTAACCAACACAGAACGCCAAAATGAAGTAACTAGTTGATGGTTAAATGTATTTAACATAAGCAGAGTCCTATGGACTGCCTGGTGTGGGGATTGTTGCAAGCTTTACCTGCCACTTCTAAGCCTTCTTCAAAAGAGGGGAAAATTAATTCCCTGATCAGCAGATCCGAAGGAGTTACACTCGATAAGTTTCTTTTGTGAGGCTGAGGTCCAGAGCGGATTCTCTGACATCTCAGAGGTTTTCAAAATGAAGCCTCAGCGGCCTCATCTAGCTGTGAAGCTGGCTGTGCTTTGAGCAGGAGACAGGACTAGATGAGCTCCTGTGATCCCTGCCAACTTAAATTCTTACTCTAATAAAAGCTGAGTTCATCTGCAGGTTTCCTCCATTCAGAGCATTAATTAAGACTCTGTCCTCTAACTAGGCTTAATTTTTCACAAAACTCATAGTAACTGGAATTATTCAGTAACTGAATTTTTCTGGAACCTCTGTCTCTCTGTCTGATTTGCATAAAATTGGCCAACTGGTTCAAAAGTTACTGGGAGGTAAAAGACAGCTGGGGCAGACAGACAGACACTCCCTTCCCCACACACAGAGGACAACTGTATAAGCCTTGTTTTCTTAAGAAAACCTTTCTTCCCTTTATGTTTGTGCAGAAAACTCGTCAAGTGTGCATCTAATGAGGCCTGAAGTCATGCTACGTACTCCCAGCTGCAGCCAACCTGAAATAATACCTCCCCAGAGCCAACAGCACATTACATACAGCTGAGGCATTTACTGTGCAATCCGAACTATGCAGAGAAGTTGAGACATTTAGGAGTGAAACCCAGGCATCTTCTTTCTGATAGTCAGAGATTATATCGTTGTGCTCACACGAGCGTTATGTTTAAGTCTGCCTGGTGCCTCGTGGGTCTCTGCCAGCAGACACGGGAGTGTGTCTGTTACCTCTGTGTGTCGTCCTCAACTTTCTCATACCGGAGAGTGACAGAAAGGGGAATTTGACCTCAGCGTGCTAGAGACCGCCTGGCTGTCTGCCTTTCCCTTTTTGTCTACTCGTTCTTAGGATGCAGTCACACTACAAAATTACCTTGAGTCATCTGTCTTGGAAGTTTTTCCCATGGGTTGCTTGTGATAAAGGGCAGACGTACTAGGCACACTGATATACCTGTGCTGCTAGGGGAAACGCTGATATGGCACTGTGGACCGTGCGTGCGTCTGAGATTTCCATCTACCTGGCCCAACTTCCCAGCCCTCCCCAATGTCTCTTCTGCGAGGGACCAGTTCTTATAGCTGCAGCCCACAAAGCTTGCCTGATCAGCTGAGACATTCCTTTAGCAGCCGTGGCAGCACATTATTCTGTTTCCCTTTCTCCCAGTTTGCAGAGAACACACCTATCTTCCTCTGCTTTTGATGGCCCTGGAAATCATTACTTCTGTGTTCCTGGGAAAGAGCCTCAGAGCACTTCTATTTTCTGCCTCACAGGGAAGCAGAAACTGTGAAATTATCAGCATCCTCTGTTTGTATGTTCCCTGGAGCTGTTACACTGCACAGTCTGAAATAGAGATCCAGCCTCGGGGATTTGCTAATGATGCATTCAGTCTCAGCATGGCACATGCTCATTCCCGGGGAGTTACTGAGTTAGCGATTATAGTTCTACACTTTTCATCCGAGTAGATGAAACCCTCAGATTTTCCCTCAGCACTGAGATCTTGTGTGTTGGATTCTCTTCTCATGACAGCTTACTTGGAATGCCACCAGAAAGCTTTCAGCCTGGATCTTTCCTCCTAAAATCATAGACTACAGTAGCATCACGCCAGTGATTCTCCCATAATTTGG
>NW_010287544.1:8325-10973 GCF_000700745.2 Antrostomus carolinensis
ATTTTCAAAATAATAAAACAAAGACTTCTGCACTGAAGATGGGTGATTGTTGTTGTGGGCACTGGAAGCCTTTTGCAGCTGGGTGAATAAGCTCACAAATAGGAAGGAAGGAGCAAGCAGTCAGTGAGGAAAGCACAAGTGGAAAAACTGCTGGTTGTTTTAATGGTGCTAACGTGGGTCCCTACTGCAGAGAAATGGCAGTGGTAAAGGATGAAGTTAATTCACTCGAAGTTTACCCTGTTCTGTGGTGGGTTCGTCAATTCATTCATCAATTCATTCTTCTCCAGCCACTTTATGCAATGAGGAAATTTTTGTTGTGTGTGTGGGCAAGGGTTGAACTAACAGGGACACTTTTACGTTATTTCATATTAACTTGCTAGTGAAGACAAGACTTCTCTTGCATGACCTACATGCCTGAACTCAGAATCCCTCTCCTGGGTCTGCCATCTTCAGATTTAAATCCTTTTAAACAAGCTCAAGTTTTCATCTCCTCATCCATATTTCCAAAGCGTGTAAGCCTCAAGGCACTAGGCCAACAACAGAATAGTGCTGAGCACAAAGATGTTTTTGTAACCACATCAACTCAGCCCAGTGCAGATCAACTGCAGCAAACCCTGCAGATTGCTTCACCTCCCAGTGCAGTTCCATTATAACCTCCCATTTCTGCTAGTCCTCAGCTGAGAGCAAAAGCTCCTCTTTCAGCTTTGTAACTCTGACTCTCTTATTTTTTTCACTTTCAGGGAAATGCTGTTGAGAGCTGCCAGAGACTCAGCTGTGACATAGATCTATCTGAATCCAGAGTTTTGGAAGCATTCCTTCATGCTTGTCGTCTCCTTCAGTAAGCACTGCATTGTACCAAGTCTGCACATTCTTTATTGCTCTACTCGTTGCTATGGCCAGAGGTGCCAAGTTTCAGTCCGATTCTTTTAGGAGACTAGGCAGAAATCTGGATTTTTCTCTCTTTCTGCTTTGTTTATGCTGCTGGCTCCTAGTGTTCTCCCTTATCATCGCCCAAAACTTCTTTCCGAGGCAGGAAGGTTGGAAACCACTGCCCTCTCCAGTCCCTCAATTTGTATAACCAGCAGCAGTCCCTCCTTGGCCTGAATCACTGTGTTAGAGAAGCAAACACACGGATGGATTCCCTCTCTAGCCAGGTGTTTCCAAAATCAGGGAGAAGCAGAAAGGAGCAGATGGGAATGGCCTTGAGCAGAGAAGAGGGAAGTTTTTGGCAGGGGAGCTACAAACGCATGGCGTTGTCAGTCCATATCAAGCTTGGGAAAGGCTCTTGCAGAAGGGAGAGCAGCAGGACTTGCTGCCTCATTCCCGTGGAAGCAGCCAAAGAGCTGGCTGGGCAGATTTAGAAATGTCTCCTGCTTGGGACTACTTTCAGTAGATGTCATCTATCTTTGCAGTGATGAAAACAAAGTGGGAAAGAGGAAATGTACGACACTGAAACCCAAAAACATGTTTTGTGTTTTGGTTTACAATGGAGATTCCATCTTCCATGGCTTTATAAAGATATTTGTTCCCCTCTGAGAAGTATGTCCTGGTTTTGCTGGGGATTATTTTTCCCCATGTCCTCTTATTTTTCAGGGTCTTTCATTACAAGGAACAACCACTTCTAGCATTATGATTCTAGCTGCCATTTTGATGCTTCTAGCCATTTCTGTGGTGTTCCCTATGCATCTTCCAAGCATACCTACGTGACATCCCTTTGTAAGATGTCTCCTTGAAGACCCTAAGGATCTCATACTCCCTCAAAGAGGCTGATCTGTTCTCACCATGGCACCTCAATGTTTTTTTTCCCCATATCTTTCAAGTCCAATACTTTACCCACAGCCTCATAATGTTATTTTTGAAGACAGTCTGAAAGATTACAAATATATATATATATATATATATAAAATAGCTCATGTATGAAAGCCCTGCCCTAAGAACGTGCTTCTCTTTCTACAACTGGAGAGTGGAGAAAGCTGTGGAAATCTCCCACGTTATAACAGTGAAAAGGTTGATTACTGCACATAGAAAGTTATAGTCCCCATAGCCTGCACTTTGCAAAGTACAGAATAGGTAGGACTGTGTGATTACCTGCAAACAACTGTCTTGGGAGTCATCCTGGACCGATCATTCCATAAGCACTAATTCTCTTCCATGTCCATCAGCAGTCGGTGCGTTTATACTGTAACAAAGAAATGTGAGAAAACAAAATGCTAGAAAATACTGGATTACACTGTTTTCTCCCCCTAAGCACCTCAGCAGCTCTGGGGAGAGCAATAGCAAACTATTTTGTGTTTGCTTAGGAAAAAGAGAAAGGATGCATATTTTTAGGAAATACAGAGAGGAAGAGATTACTACTAAAGAGCAGTCATTAAACTAGGTGTAAAATGTCTACTCTTCTACCTGCTGTGTCTTACCTTCACGAGGAAGGGTCCCAGCTGTGTCACACAGCTGGCAATCTGTGGAGTCACAAGGAACATGTACAGTTGCTACTGTAGGAATGGGAAGGAAATGCTGGCCAAGTTCAACGCTGTGTTTCCACAAAAATATTTAGAAAGCCTGTATAAGCAGAAGAGTCAATACTAGTAACTGGACCTGTTTGTTCTGGAACTAATCTCTCTGAAGTCACTCTTCCAGGGCTGACTGCACAT
>NW_010287544.1:11030-14406 GCF_000700745.2 Antrostomus carolinensis
GAAACAACTTCAGAGACCCTCTCACTGAGGCGGTTCAATATTTTCATGCAATTTTAATAAGCAGCAGAATACACTGCAAAATAAATCTGAGCTTGGTGTGAGCTGATGTCACAAGGAGAATGATGATAATATATAATGTGGTTAAGACCCAGCTGATTTTTTTTTTTCTGAGCATAACAGAAAGAGAAAGCTTGTATGTCACAAAGGGTAAAGAAGAGTTTCAGAAAACACAGTTCAGCTTAACAGGGTTAGACAGTAGTTGTACCTATACAGATTCAATATCCTTCATGATTTGATTCTTAGCTAGATTACAAGGATCTTCTTTTTCAATATACTGAAGAAATAACTTCTTCAGTTTAAACAAACAACAACTCAACTATTACACCAGCCTAGTTGGCAAGATTTGTTGTATTACTTCAAAATGGTAGAGAAATGACAAACTATTTGCTCCTCAAAATATAATGCAAGTTTCCCTTTTCAGCAATGGAATCACAGCAGTTAAGTTGGCTGTTGCACCTCCTGCTTGGTTGTGGCAAGAAGCTCAACACTTGAATTTGTGAGCTTGGGGAGGAAGCCAGCAACCTGCTAGCTGGCAGTAGGGCTTTACTTTTTTGGGTTGTTTTTTTTTTTTACAGGCTGATTTCAGTTCAGTAGCAAAAAGTGATGTGAAGTTTGAGCAAGGATACCACTGCCCTCTGCTGAGAGAGATGCAATTTCTTTCTTTCCAACTGTTTCACCTGCCAGCAAAACCAGCAACTTCACTGCTTGGAAAGTAACTGCGCGAGGAATTGCTCGCTGAAGTTGGATTTTAATTCCTGATGTCTTTCCTCCGAAGTTTGCTGATCTGAATCATTTTCACCAAATATTTTGAAAACTCTATGCCTCATACAAAGTAAAGAGGAGCAAGGGTAATGACATGCAAAATCTTGACGTGATGATAACAGGAACTGTGAAAACTTTAACTAGAGTTTTTAAAAAACAGTCTTGATGATTTATAAACACTGCAGGCATCCTCAGCAATGTGATATCTGCTGAAGCTAGTTTTCAGTTTTCCTGCCAAAATTCAGTCATGCATTATCAGATCAGGCTGAGGTCCTCTATAGTTTATTTCTTTAGTTCTTTTAGGTTGTTTTGGTTTTTTGTTGGTTTTTTTTTTTAACCGCAGCACTTGCCTGGATGAGATTTGACCTCAGTCTTACATCCATGCCATTTTTTTCTGGTTATGTAAAAATGGAAGCTCATTAATTGCTACATTTATAATGGCTTCACATTATAGATCTAACATTACTGTTTGTTTGGGGGTTTTGTTGGTTTTTTTTAAGAAAAAAAAAAGTGAATCATAACAAGATTTCTTAACCACTTGAGGGAGCTCTTCATTTAGACACTAGGATGCTGTTATTGTGCTTACATATTGTGAAATTATAAACCATGTTTTTAAACAGCTTATTATAGGACATACTACCCTTTACTGAAATATGTGAAAGTATTGAGGCTCTTGGGTGACTGACTTTAAAGCCCAGATAGAAGTTTTAAAGAAATTAATCATTCTGGTCAATAAATGCAGGCATCAGAAACAGCCACAGTTCTACTTAACTCCCTGGGCTGACTGACAGCAAAAATCTTGAAATAGAAAATAAATTTAGAGTTACACAGAATTAAAAGTAGGCAGTGAGGAAGGAGGGAAGGAGAGAAGGAAGGGAGGGAGAGAGAGAGGATGGAAGGAAGGAAGGAAGGAAGGAAGGAAGGAAGGAAGGAGTGCTGCAGAAGTCAAGTTGCTGCCTGGCACTGGGTAGGTGAGAGCAAGTAAATCTGAAACAAAAGGTTGGGGTATGAGGGCCACAGGTTCCCATGTCAACAAACGGGACTGACCACGCACGCAGTGATTCAGCCAGGAGCTCAGGACTGGTTGTGGTTAGGCAATCATTGACCAATGCAACCTGTAGGATTAATGAAAACACTCTAGAAAATCAAGATTGCAAGCACCGTGGTGACAAGCAGAGTAAATGATGTAGCTGATGAAATAGTGCAGCAACTGGGATTGATGAAGACAACAGCAGATGATGGGTGTGAGTGGCAGGAAGCAGAGATAGGGTTTTACTGATTTGATGAAACAGTTTCATCAACAAATTGTTGAACTTAGGAAACTTTTGGACTTTTTTTTTTTTCCTTTTTGTTTTTCCACTTGCTCACCCAGCTGATGCCAACACCACAAGACACTTCAGTGTAAATAGCTAGCACAGCACTTTCAGCATGAGGGCACCAGTGATCGTGTATAGCCTGACTTGAGAGTATCTCTAAGCAGCCTTGTGTTAAAATCAACTTCTTAAGAATAGGGGCAAAGTTATGTGAAAATTCCTGGTGCTATCACCCATGCAGCTATTCGCATTTCAGTGATGATGGGATTTTTTTTTTCTTTTAATTTTTACAGTATTTTCCTGTTAAGCAGCACGAAAGCTGGGTGGTGGGATAATGGGGTGAATAAATGTTGCAAACTAAATCAGTTTTATACTTTTTCACTCACCAGTTCTGCTCCAATTCCCCACAGGTTATTTAAAACAGCTTCTGAATAGTTCCAGCAGAGTTACAGATTTAAATGAGTGTATCTTGGGTATGTGTTGGTCAAAACAAATTTGTTTTACTAACAGGTCTGATAAGGTGAAATGTGATAGAAGTGTTTGAATACCCCATCGTAGCTTCGTACCTTGGTTTGGGACAACCTTTGAAGGTGCACCTGGGTAAGTGTTGTGCACAGCACAGCCCTGAAGTCGTGAGGAGGAGGAGGAAAGACACGTACTCTCTGGTAGGAAATCAGTGGCTTAGCTGTTCTGACTTCGGGAAAACTTTGCCATTTACGCGGTGAAATGCGAGGTTACTGGAGTTTGTTTGCTGGTGACGTGTTCCTGTGACTCACTGTCCGTCACGAGCCTGTGTCTGTCTGGGGAAGGAGAGAAAGCGAGGATGCAAACCCCAGCCTTTCACCCAGTTTTTGACCCTCTGGAGATGGCTCCAGCCAGGCCCCCTTCTCAGCTCCCCTCCTCACTGAGGGGGGCTGCTCACGCTCCCCACACTCCTGAGGGCGAACACCCCCTTGGCACAAACCCCCACTTCTTGGGGGACAAGGGCGCTAATCAAGTTGGCAGGCACTCCAATATCTAAAAATATTTCCCCTTGCTCTCCTAAAGCCGTTTGGAAGAACCTCACCGGGGAGGACGCGCATCGGTACCGAGCCCCGGGGGAAGGGCTCATTGAGCAACCCTCGTGTCCCCTCTGAAGGACAAGGACAGATAGAGCCGCTGGTCCAGCTCCCAGCCCTGACTTCTCTGTCCTCCCAGGTCCTTGAAATAATTTTACCTTGTGCCGGCGATGGGGGGGTGTG
>NW_010287545.1:0-29423 GCF_000700745.2 Antrostomus carolinensis
CAATCCAAACCATTCCATGATTCTATAATTATAGAATCATAGAAAAGGTTGAGCTGGAGAGGAATAGTTGGAGAAAAATGAAATAGAAAGTCCAAATACATTTTCAAGAGCTTTTATTTCTTTTCTTTCCCTGTTGACTTGATTCTTTCCAGAGCAAATCCACATCTCAACAGAGTTACCTACCGGGAAGGGAGATATTGTCCTCTGCTGCACAAACCCTAGTGCTTCTCAGTTTTTCTTACAATCTTGTGTAACCTCTGAGTTTTTTGAAGGAAACCCTCCGTGGCTTTGTCCTGCGGCGGTGGCGGGCGCGTGGCCCTGCAGCTCGTATGTAATCTGTATTTGTCTTGATCAGGATATTAAACTACAATCGTGCACAAAGCAGTGAGGTCCCTCTGCACTACTGTTGAACTAAGAAATCATTATCATCAGACAGAAGAGAAGTATGGATGATGGATAATGGGTCTCTCCGCTGCCCGGTGATCATTACGCTCCTGCCGATGAGGCAGCAACTGTTTTAAGTCCCATTAGCAGATGATGGGCTGTCTGGAAGAGGATGCTCCTACCTGAGCAGGCAGCTCGCTCCAGCTGTGCTGCGTTAACCCCGCTGTGGTGGGACGTGGGAAGGGGTGAAACAGCATGTACCCATCAGCAAGTGAGGCAGGAAAATGCTGAAACTGAGAAACTGGAGGTGAAAAGTAAATTACAGAATCCCAGAATGGCCTGGATTGGAAAAGCCCTTTAAGCTCATCGAGTCCAACCATGAACCCAACACTGACCAGTCCCCTATGACTAACCCATGTCCCTCAGCACTATGTCTACACGACTCTTCAATCCCTCCAGGGATGGGGACTCCACCACTGCCCTGGGCAACCCCTTCCAATGCCTCAGAACCCTTTCAGCAAAGAAATTCTTCCTCACATCCCATCTCAACTGCCCTGGGCACAACTGGAGCCCATTTCCTCTTGTCCTGTCCCTTGTTCCTTGGTTGAACAGACCCACCCCACCTCTCTCCACCCTCCTTTCAGGTCCTGTTGTGCGTCAGGCCCTGGGGATTTGCTGCCAGGTGCTGCAGGTCTTATAGCAATAAAACAAAGGGAAATGGTCTTAAACTAAAAGAGGGAAGATTTAGAGTAGATAGAAGGAATAAATTGTTTACACTGAGGGTGGTGAGACCCTGGCCCAGGTTGCCCAGAGAGGTGGTAGAAGCCCCATCCCTGGATGCATTCAAGGTCAGGTTGGACGGGGCTCTGAGCAACCTGATCTGGTTGGAGATGTCCCTGCTCACTGCAGGGGGTTGGACTAGATGGCCTTGAAAGGTCCCTTCCAACCCAAACCAGGCTGTGATTCCATGATTTTCAACGAAGCCCTCTCCTATTGCAGTGTGCTCCCCGAGTTGTGCAGCTCTGGATCATACTGGAGAGTTCACAGCTGTTAATGCCACATCCCTGTATCAAAACATTCGTGAATTCGAGTAATTTTAAGTAAACTTTGAGAAATTGAACTTTAAGTCCTATCAAAATCAGATACATCACTAGAGTGTGACCTGAGGCCATGGTAATGAACAAAGAGCATCCATCGGTGCCTGCTGGGTCTCCCTCGGGGAGCAGATCTTCCCTTGGCAGCTTTGTTGGAGATTACACAGCCATGACTGTGGCTCCCTTGGTGTGATTCATCCTGACGTGATCCCCTGGTGATGTGAGCAGAGGACAGGAACCTGTGTTTAGCTGGAAATATGTTTAAAAATGCATTCTGGAGGGTTTTCTTTAAATTATTAAAGAACAGTAATTCACCTTTTAAACTCCTGAAGATGGAAAGCACTTTATGGACTATCCTTCAAATAGTTTTGAGAATCTTCAGATCCCTCTCTTGGTGCTCTCATAACTATTTAGTAAAATGATAATAAAACCGAAGCTGATACAAATGTTATCTGTTGTTCAGAGAAGTAAATATCCTCGGTGAGTCTGAGCAAAGCACTTACAACAGAGTGGTTTGGATAAGGTCCAGACTGTTCAATGGTTAATATATTATTCATATTAATAAAATAATGCTTGGAAAGGCACCAAGAGTCCTAATATGTGTATCAAGACCTTGGTTTTAATAGTTAGTTGACAATTAGTCACCAGTCAAGGATTTCCCATGTTTAGAGTGTGAAGAGGTGGGTCTCAAGCCACATCACTGACATGACTCCGATGTATTTGTCATCATGAGCGTCCAAAACAAGCTTCTCCACTGGACCTTTGAGTGATGGGGCTCAACTTTCACCCCAGGGATTGGAAACCCCATTAATTGCACGTGGGTGGGAACCAGTCACTGACAAATCAAGGGGAAAGATGCTGCCCAGCAAAGCCCTGGCAGCAGGAGCAGCAGGACCAGGGTGGCTCATTCCACCTCAGCCAGACACTGGACAGGACATAAAGTTTCCAAACTTCAATTGGTTCCCTCAACGGGGACTTCGCATGTGCTCCTTGCCCTGGCCAAAGACCTCGCTGTGCTTTGCTGGACCAGCTTTCATAGAATCACAGCATCACAGACTGGTTTGGGTTGGGAGGGACCTTCAAGCTCACCCAGTCCCAACCCCCCTGCCAGCAGCAGGGACACCTTCCACTAGACCAGGTTGCTCAAAGCCTCACCCAACCTGGCCAAGAACACTTCCAGGGAGGAGCAGCCACAGCTTCTCTGGCCAACCTGGGACACTGTCTCACCACCCTCACACCAAACAATTTCTTCCTCACATCTCAGCTCCATCTCCCCTCTGCCACTTTCAAGCCATCACCCCTTGTTCTGTCACTCCCTGCCCTTGGCC
This sequence comes from Antrostomus carolinensis, assembly GCF_000700745.2. NCBI lineage: Eukaryota > Metazoa > Chordata > Aves > Caprimulgiformes > Caprimulgidae > Antrostomus > Antrostomus carolinensis. The sequence continues at coordinate 2,807 of NW_010287545.1, forward strand.
AAAGTCCCTCCCCACCTTCCTGGAGCCCCTTCAGGTACTGGGAGGCCACTAGAAGGTCTCCCCGGAGCCTTCTCTTCTCCAGGCTGAACAGCCCCAACTCTCTCAGCCTGTCCTCACAGCAGAGCTGCTCCAGCCCTCGCATCATCCTGGTGGCCTCCTCTGCACTGGCTCCAGTAGCTCCATGTCCTTGTGCTGTTGGTGACCCCAAAACTGGACACAGAACCCCAGGTGGGGCCTCACAAGAGCGGAGTAGAGGGGGAGAATCACCTCCCTTGACCTGCTGGTCAGAAAAGAGAGAAGCTGAAACCTCTTGCCAGAGCAGCAGAAGACACACGAGCTATTTGTAACCCTTAATTTAAACAACTACCGACGTAATAGTATAAATAGGATAATGCAATTGTAATGGATGATGAATTATGCATACAGCCTCTTCCCTCTTCGAATATTCATGAGGCAGAACTCAAGAACTGGCACAATATTGCTGCTTTATTGCTTACTTAGACCCTGGTCCTAAAGTGGGGCTCTGGGGACACCGAGTCCATGGTTTCCACCATCCCCTGTCCTCATGGTTATCACAACGTTGCTCCAAAGACGCTGATAAAGATCTTCTGGCTTTGAACAAAACCTGCACCAAACCTTACTCCTCCAATCATCAGTAAAGCTGATAGAAATACCAGAGCCCATTCCAGCTTTTCTAGCCTACGAACTGTCTGGCTTAAAAAGCAGGAAAATATCAAACTAGTTCTGGAAGCTGAAGCAAATAAATTAATTTCAGTGATGGGAATAAAGTGGATCTAATTAGAAGTCCCTCTGCAGTGCCTCATCAGTGTGGTTGGTAAATAAATGAAATTTCAGCGGTGGTGAGTTAGACTATTTGTCTTTGGTTATTTTTAGGATTTACAAAATGCCAACAACTGGGTTTCCTCGCAGAAAATTTTCTTCATCAGATGTCTAGAGGCCTTTTTCATAGACCGTGGCGCAGCCGCTTCATTTACATTCCCTGGGCACTTCCTTGACTCTCTGCAGCTCATTCATAAATTGAAACAAATCAAAGCAATTTTTGGAGACAAATGGATTTTAGCTGTCTTATGGCATGTGTGTAACTGCGTAGAGCAAAGTGCTCCTGTTACATCCGACTACTTTATAAACTTAATTTTTTCTTCCCCTGTGAATAAATGACTATTTTTTGCTTTCTGTGGGTCCCACCATCCTCCAACATGGGAGAAACCCACACATCGCATGGTAATTTTATTGCAGGCTTGTCCAGGGAGCAGGAGGACTAATTTGTCAGTCTTATTCAACTTGAGTTGGCTGTTGGTAACCTGCACTCTCTGACAGTCCCAAATTGTCAGTCAGCAATGATTTTCCTTGACTTTCAGTGCTTATAAAGTCATACACAGTGGTAATTTAATGAGCAGGAGATAAAAATTCTGGTCATACTCATCCAGCGACGGTCCTGACATATCATTTAGTTAGAAACCCTCCTTTCAGGACTGAGCCCTCTCTGATGGAAACCACAAAGTTATTCCCGTTAATTATGTCCTCAACATATTAGAAACCCCAAATATGGGCAATTCATGTGGTTTCAGTTTTTGGATGTGTTGCCACCTACGATCCTGTTGTTATTACCATCCCACAAGCCATTGACTTTGGGAATTTAATCCAATGCTGTTCTGGAGCAGCAGCTAAGGGACATGTGCTGTGAGCAAGGAGCAACCTGCAGCCCAGCTGAAGAGCTCTGCTCCTTGTTGAAGGGAAGCTGAGAGATCCTGCACGCTGTTTGCATTTTGTCAGGGTTTGTTTGTTATGCAAAAGGAGGATTTTTTAGTATAAAAACTAAGATTTCTGCAAGGAAAACATGTAGTTTTGCATCAGGTCCCATTGTCTGCAGGTTGTATCTGCATGTGAAGGTACTTAGAATCATGGAATTTTTTGGTTGGAAAAGACCTTTGAGATCATCAAGTCCCACCATACCTGTCCACTACTAAACCAGATCTCTGAGCACCTCATCTACCCATCTTTTCAACACCTCCAGGGATGGCGACTCCACCACCTCCCTAGGCAGCCTGTTCCAGTGCCTGAGAACCCTTTCCGTGAAGAGATTTTTCCTGATATCCAACTTGACGCCATTTCGGTGCTTTCTGTCCAGTCTTTCCACTGACACGTCCCGACACATGAAATGACAATAAGAGGAAATAAGAAGAGAAAAGACTCCTGAGAGCTTCCACTTCCATTTCCAGGGTTGGGATAAAAATCTGCATGAGCCTTTACTGCATTTACAGCTTGAACTTTGCTATCTGACCACCAACCACAGCCCCTGCAATGCCTGGAAAACATTCAGGTTGGGTTTTACATGTTCAGCTTCCACCTCCAGAAATGCTTGAATTCAAACATTATATTTATGGCAGATTTATCACCAGATAAGTGACAGGACAAGAGGAAATGGCCTCAAGTTACGCCAAGGGCAGTTGAGGTTGGATGTGAGGAAGAATTTCTTTGCTGAAAGGGTTCTGAGGCATTGGAAGGGGTTGCCCAGGGCAGTGGTGGAGTCCCCATCCCTGGAGGGATTGAAGAGTCGTGTAGACATAGTACTGAGGGACATGGGTTAGTCATAGGGGACTGGTCAGTGTTGGGTTCATGGTTGGACTCGATGAGCTTAAAGGGCTTTTCCAATCCAGGCCATTCTGGGATTCAGGGATTTTAAGCCTGATTTTAAGGTGAGCAGTAGCCTTAAAGAACTGGAACAGACTTGAGGACTAGATGTCCCAATCAGTTCCAACAAGAACATCAATTTGAACTGGGTTGGGTTACCTGTATGGGCTGCATAGGATTAGACAGATAAATTAGTATAAAGTTCTTAATAGATTTTAAGCCAATGGTAAAGTTTAACATCTTTATTTAAAATTTTTACATGGATTAAATTCAGACTCTGGGTACTTCCGTTCTGTTTCGCACTATTACTGCTTAGAAATTGGGCCACACAGGATGATTCATAAAGTTTAGATACCAGAATAACATCTCAAGGCAAGAATAATTTGATTTTTTTTTTTTCCTTAAACGTGTTGCCATAGATTTCCCTAAATGTTTTACGAACCGTTATTAAAAGCACATTGAGGAGCCGAATTCCCTGGAGGCAAAATGTTTTTGTACTTAAATGTCATTTAATTAAAAAAAAAAAAACCCAACCCACCATCTGGTTGGAGTTGCAGCACAACATGGGAAAATCGTCCTCTGCTATCACAACAGTGACGAGGCCAACCCACAGATTGCTCGTGGCCACCTTCCCTCAACCCCTTCCCTCTGGGGCTTGGTAGGACTCACGCGGTCTTGGTGGTGGGATGTCTCATGGAGATGACTCCGTTGGCAGTGGTCAAGCCAAGGCAAGGCTTTGGAGGAGTTCAACCATTGACCCCCTGCTTGATGTGGGCTTTGGCAGCATCCCTGCAGGGTTCCTTGAAGAACATCCCAGGCCCTTTGCACCATGGGGCCGTTGGGTATTTGCACAGTGGTGGCCCTGGCTGGACAACCTGTAGTACTCACAACAGGCTGGTGTGGTGGGGACTGCCACACCTTTTTTAGAGCAACCATCCAGAGATGTAAAGAACATTCCAGCATTCATTTATTGCACCCCATGTGAAGAGTTTTTAAAAAAAATGCATTTATCAGCTTTTGGTATTAAATAGTCCATAAGTGAGTAAATATAAAGTGAGTAAATTAAATAAAAAATAAAAAATATCCAACCCCCCCTTTCAAATCTCTCTTCCCTTAACAGCACCGTAAATTTCAATGTCATATTCCTCTACGTCGCTGCCCTTAATCTGACAGTGTCAGAGGGATCTATCTTCATTTTCTCACTCTTTTCATAATCTAATCCTCAGCTCTAACATGCAATTAGTGCCCTCCTCGCCCTCCGCATACCAAGCAGGCTGATTGCTACAGCTTTCACTGTGCAATCCATTTAGCCATGCGGCTCGTAATGAATATGTACATTTTGAGGACCTCGGCGAGGAGGGTCACAGGCAATCAACCTTGAATTCAATTACGCGAGTCAAGGTTAATGACTCGGCGCAGTGGTCAGAGGCATTCAGCCTCCTGCAGATTAAATCAGGCTGTCACGGCTGACAATGCCGCGGCTCGTGCGAGGAGCCGGGGATCGCGCCGGGAGAAGATGGTGTCACTCTGAGCGGGGCTCTCCCTGGCAAATCTGATTGTCAGGCTCCCCCTGACCCATAACATGATTAGGCAGCAGAAAAACTTGGTGGTTGAGAGCATGGGGTGCCTTGATGCTCATGTGGTTCAGTGGGCATGGTGGTGTTGGGTTGATGGTTGGACTTGATGATCTTAGAGGTCTTTTCCAACCTTAGTGATTCTATGATTCGACAGTTCGATGACTTGACCAAACCTTTCCCACCATCAGTGTGAGTGCTTTTAATTTAGTTCTGCTCTTGGGTGACAAAGGGAAAAGCATGAACAACCCCAAACTCCAGCACTTTCGCATCCCAGCAGCAGTGATGGATGCCCCAACACGTCTGGGGTCCCAGCTGGGTGGCTCTAGCATGCCTGGGCTGGGCACAGCATGATGGGTGCTACGAGGTTCCCCAGCCTTTGGTGGGACCAACCAAGAAGGGAGCACAGCCTTGTCCCAGTTTGACATCCAGCAGGATGCCCCAAGCCCAAACACTCCACTCCAGCACTCCAAGGAGAGATCATGGTGCTTCAGGACAACTTCACAGCAGATCTTTAAATAGCACCTTGGGGTTTTTCTGCTACTTCTTCATGCAGCTCCCCCCAGGGCTCTATTTTTGGCTCTGCTTTAGGTGTAATGACACGGTGCTAGAGGGCTTAGAATAGGCTTGAAGATGGTGCTTTAATGGTGGACTGCAAACACTTTATTACATGTTTCTATAACCATGAGGGCTAAATTGCCCTCCTGATGGCTGCCGCCTGGCTCCAGGGCTGTCCCAGCCAACAGCAGGCTTTCTGCAGGTCTGCCTGTGGTTCAGGGCAAAAGAGGTTTTCTGTGATCAGTTCATTCCAAACAGAGCCAGCGTCCACAGAAATCCCTTCTGGAAAATCTACCACACAGAACCCCAGAATGGCCTGGATTGGAAAAGCTCATCGAGTCCAACCATGAACCCAACACTGACAAGTCCCCTATGACTAACCCATGTCCCTCAGCACTATGTCTACACGACTCTTCAATCCCTCCAGGGGTGAGGACTCCACCACTATGCATGGGAAGGGGTAATTCAGGGGATTGCTCCACAATGGGACACCAGGACCTGTTCTGACTGTGACTCTATGACCTGGTGCAACCCCAGCTGGGGAGCCTAGCCAGGGCAGGAGGCACTCGAAGTCAGCTGGCTTTTGGGACATGGGACACCCTTGGAGTGTTTTGGCTCCATTGAAAGCTGGTGCAGCACCTAGTGCCTTTGTGCCCCGGTCCCCCAGAGCAGGATAACCAGCTGGGACCAGGGCTGCCATCCCCATCAGCAGCTCCAGCTCCAATGACCTGACACTCATGATGAAGAGCCGCTCATCAGTGCCAACAGTTTATGATACACTATGTCAAACCTCCACTTATTAAAACCTCTGTAGCACAGATTGATCTTTGTCCCCTGCAGTGTCTGTGGTGGAGGTGCCTGTGGCCCTTTCCTCGCTTTCAAAAGTGGCACCAAGCCCCTCTCTGCAGGCACACCCATGCTTCAAGCCCTTGGTAGGTTTGCCAAGCTCTGCTTGAAGGTGTGGGGTTGAGTTGACCTCTTTGGGTGATGTTTTGCTCAGGGACAACCTGCAGCAGCAACCCCACCAACACCCACCATTGATGGTTTCCTGCCCAATTTATGGCACATTTTAACATAAAAAAAATTAATAATCAAATCTGAGATTGTCCAGAGGAGTGGAGAGGGTTGGTACTTGGACCTTCAACCATTCCTACTGGCTCCCTGGGCATGCTCCTGCCCAGACATCACGGACACTCAGGATACAGAGGCTGGAGCTGTGGACAAACCCACCAGAGCAACCAACACCTGCTGGAGACGCAGCCCTGGGGTCTTGCTCTGCCCCTCCAAGGCTTCCCCATGGAGCTACACTCTGACTAAGGAGTTAATTTAGTAGTGCGGACAAATTAAAAACATAAATAACATTGGACTGTCTGAATCTTTTCAATAAAAACAAATTATGAGGTTTGTGTATGTAAAGCAGCATCGCCTGGTGTGAAGAATCTTTTACAGGTGATTTATACTGTTATTAAATTCGGGGCAATTTTTAGAACCAAATCACTGCTGTAATTTCAGGACCATTACATTGTATTTAACACAAATTCGTAATGAATGTATTTTTCAAAATGTCTTTCCAAGGCACAGTCTGTTGGTAGCTTTTAAAATAGAAACAACTTCTTTCTTTAAAATCTATTATTTTGTTTATTTTCTCTTCTTTTCCTTCCTTTCCACCAGGAGAAAAAGAATCAGAGAGGCCCAATGGGCAGCTTTGGTTCACGTAACTCAGCTTGCTGGAGATGCAGTCCAAGACCAAGCAGAGTGTTGTGAATACACACAAAATTATCACTGCTTGGCATGAAACGTGTCCTCTAATGGGGTGGACATCCATGGGCACCCGGGGGGTGACCATCACCTCCCCACAGTGCCCAGCACTCGAGCATGGATGTATCTCAGGCTCTGAAATGTGTTTATCATGTTCCTGCTCCTCAGGGAACACAGAGCCATTATTTGGGTATATTTTATTGGTTTTCTTGGTCTTTTTACGATGGGGTGTTCAGGGTGTGGATGTGCAGGGCTTGGGGGCACGGCCACCCCAGGACAACCCCAGGAAATGGGTCCCACAAAAAAACACCCCCACTTTATGTTTATATCTAAGTCCTGATATGTGCCAGCTTTCTCCTCTACCCACCTCTGCAGTAGCAGGGGACCAGTACATCCCCCAGTCCCCCCAGTCCTCCCCCCAGTGTGTGTGTGTGTGAAAACAGGGACCAGAGCCAAGAGGGTGTCTGGGCTGGGGCTGTTCTGTCACCTCACCACCTCCACCACCCAGAGGCCACCATGGACCCCCATGGGGCTCCTCACCCCATGAATTTGCAGAACTGGGGGAGGTGTGTGGTTTTGTGGGTCCGTAGTGCAGTGGTTATGGATTGTTCACTCCCACTCACGCTAAGAAGAGAGAGGATAAAATACGGATACGTGGGCTTAAGCTCCTTCCTCTTACTTAGAAACTGGGGAAAGTTTCAACAGATCCATTCAGCTCTTCCATCACCAGTTAAAGAGTCAGAAAAACAGCTCTCCTGGGCAAGAGAAAAACACTTTTAAGTGCTTTAGCTCAGCACTAAAACTTTGTGACTTAAACTTTTTGTACGTGTAAGGTAATATTTGTAAGAGACACCCTGGTCCCTGCCCCACTCCGAGGAAGTTCTCACTGCAGAGCAGCGTGGATCAGTCACCTGGAGGGGACCATGCCAGCCCTTCCAGGGGGACAACAACGACATCCATAGAGCCAGTTGTCTGTAAGGGTGATACCTACAGAGGCTGTGGAAGGAAGGACAGCAGGACGCAAGCTCACCCCAAAGCCTGGCTCAAAGCTGCTGGCTCACGGAGGAGCTCTGCCAGAAATTGGGAACTGCTGAAAATCACAGGGAATGTCCCCAAACAAGAGCAGTTTGTGGAGATGGGCTGGAGAAAACTTTTAAAAATAAGATTAAATAGGAAAAAAATATGAAACTGCCAGCGGCGCTTCTCATGGAGGTGGAAGAAAAGGCGGCGGCGGAGCGGAGCGGGGAGGTGGCACCGCGCATTAAGGGAAATGTTTGTTGTTGTCCAATGTGATTTGTCTGACGTACAGATTTCTTAATATCACACAGCGACACATTTCAGGTGTTAGGAAAATTTGCATGTGTTTGTTTAGCGCTCTGGAGGAGCCGCTAACGAGAATTCATAAATCCTCCCCTCTGACTTCTAGCTGACTGGAGCCTTCTTTTATTCAAACCCCTTCAGATGCAATTTTTGGAAAACTATAACATCAGATTAGAAACAAACAGCAAATTGAAGCTTGTTTGAGAAGGGCTGTGTGACAAGCAGCGAAAGGAAAAATGAAAACATGAATTACTGGCTCAGCCACTGCTGCCTCGTCTCGGAGATCTGGGTGCTCAGGGTTTTGGGACCATCCAAAATCATCACCCACTGTCACTACATTGAAAAAGTGATATAAACTGTATAAACTGCCCAGCACTTGAGCTGTCCTAATCCCAGACATTTTCAGAGACTGAGGAATGGAATATTTTTAGGATTATCTGATTAGAAGCATTTACTTAAAATTGCTCTAACTAGATTACTGATATTACAGCCACAGAGGATGCTGTTGGGATGGATTAGTGACCTAAACAGTAGGTGATCAATCAGTGGAGAGTTTTAATTGGTCTAAAGACTTTACTTACCAGAATATGTGATCACATTTTCCAGATTTTATTTTTAATTTCCTCCAAGTATCTCAAAAATCTTGCAGAGGCTGTCAGGAGTCCCTGGGAAAAGCAAGCAGGCTGCTTTCCCCCCAGTATATTCACAATATAACTGGTTGACAGCCAAAGGGCTTGGTGGGAGAGTTTGGAAAAATAAGTTGGCATATAGGTGATATACATGTGTCTAATACCAGTTTCTTTAAACTTCCAAAATATATTCAGGTGTGGCAAAGAAGCTGTAGGATTAGATGTTCTGAATCAGTGTCATTATTACACACAGTGACATGAAATCATACTTTTGTATTAATAAAAGGCACCCCCAAACTCAGAGTTTCATCACAAAACGGGGCACCTTTCTGGATGAGCACTGGAAGTTAAATAAAGCTTTCCAAAGGATTTATCAGGTAAATGTTATGGATTGCTGTGATTTAATTTATGGGATTAGTTTGACTTTCAATTACCAGGCTTCACACTGAATCACTTTATATTTTGAGCGCTGTAACTAGCACTCCTTACACTCGATCTTTCATTTAGAGAAGGATTATCAATAATTAGACACCATGGCCTTATTGATCAACTAATCAATAACCACATTAATCATCAGCAGTCTGAAAACAATTCACTCTTTGCATTAAAGGGAACTGGTGCAATCAAATTAGCATCCTTTGCCGCACACCCATTGCAGGTGGGACCTTTATGATAGATGGAATTTTGGAACCCGTTAGGGCAGAGTTAGGAAGGGTTGTCTCTTTCTTTGAATATCTTAATTAAGTTTGGATCATTATTTCTTAATTGTCCGCTGTTTATTTGTCACTAACAATAAATGTTTGCTCGCAAAAGGTATCGGATATAGAGACTGAGTCTCCAAAGGTGCCAGTTTATCCACACATGGACAATATAGAAGAAATGCAAAGCTCCCTGGTGTGAACCCTGAGGTCCAGCCACTATCTACACCCACACCCAAAGCTCAGTGGAGGTGAGATGGTGCTGCCTCCCAAGCCAGCTGCTTCAGATGAATGTCTCTCTCTCAGTGTTTTCCCCTTAATTGCTTAAAATTTTCCCAGGCATTACAAATAATTGTATCTTCATATTATCCAAGTTACGTGGGGTTTGCTTACTCCGGGGTGGAACACCTGACTAAGTTTGTATTTACTGTTACTCAGCCATAAAAACCATTTATAGCCTTCCCTCTCCATCAACCAGGTGAGACTATTAGGAAAACAACAAACAGCCCAATAAATTATCCTAATCTGTTGTAAAACTAATGTTACTAATTAATTTAGTCAATTGCATTTAAGCAGTTGGAAAGTAGCCTAAATGACGTAGTCACATTGAGTATTTCATGGAGTAAAACCCGAGAAAGCCATCAAAATCTTTCAGAGTAACTCAAAACTATCATTTTGCTTGCCAATGTTACACAGACCTGTGGCTCAGGTGGGCAGATGGTCTCAGGTACAGCCATAAATCGCTTTTTGTGGTGGGTCTACAGGCTGGGCGGTAGCTGGTGAGGAGAGATGGTTGTGAGGCTGCCTGGCTTGGCTGAACCACGTTGGCTTCCAGCTCCATGGGATGGAAGAAGCTCATAGAGGTGCCCATCCATGGGCAGAAGGGGACCCTGCTTCACCAAGACATTCCAGGACTGACCTAGGAGTGTTGGCTCACTGGTGTCACTGCTCAGCCCTCCACAGCTAAGGGACACCAGATGTAAATCAATGATGGCCTCTCAGTACTTGAAAGGGGCCTATAGGAAAGATGAGGACAAACTTTGTAGTAGGGTCTGTAGTGATGGGACAAGGGGAGATGGTTTTAAACTAAAAGAGGGGAGATTTAGACTAGATATAAGGAAGAAATTTTTTACGCTGAGGGTGGTGAAACCCTGGCCCAGGTTGGCCAGAGAGGTGGTAGAAATCTCATCCCTGGAAACATTCAAGGTCAGGTTGGATGGGTGTGTGAGCAACCTGCTCTGGTTGAGGAGATGAGATGTCCCTGCTCACTGCAGGGGGTTGGACTAGATGGCCTTGAAGGGTCCCTTCCAACCATTCTATGACTATGACTCTATGATTGATTTTTGCAGAGGACGAGCCTGGTGGCTTCAGCAAGAGTTTTGTTCACTGAGAGAGTCAAACAGCAGTTCATGATCTGGTCCACAGCAGGAAACGTGCAAGGTTTTTTTGTGTGTTCATGAATTCTCTTGGTTTGCCCCTGGCATTGACATAGAGATGCCCTGGCAATGGCCATCAGCACACAAATGGATGGAGCACTTGGGCAGGGTCCTGGTTGGTTCAGAGAATGATTTGGGTTGGAAGGGACCTTAAAGGTCATCTCATTCCAACCCCCCTGCCAGCAGCAGGGACACCTTCCACTAGACCAGGTTGCTCAAAGCCTCATCCAAGATGATGGGATTTCGTTGGCTCTGCCATAACGCCAGCAAGAGATTTCAGCTATAAACATTAGATCTGCGCGTGGTGACCCAGAGGCACCAAGGCATGCGTTGAGCTGAACCCTTGGCTTAAGCACCATCCTTAGCAACATTCTTGAACTAGGGTCAACATTTCCAAATCCAACAGTGCATTCCATCTCCTTTTTCTTTGGTTAGTCTGTTTTTATTTTATGAGCATGCAGTGCAGAAAGCTGGTCGCTTTTTAGGAAGAAGAATGTTGCACTGCAAGAGGACAGGGAAGTGTTTAAGGCCAGGCTGGATGAGGCTTTGAGCAACCTGGTCTAGTGGAAGGTGGCCCTGCTGCTGGCAGGGAGGGGAGTTGGGACTGGATGAGCTTGAAGGTCCCTTCCAATCCAAACCATTCTATGATTCTATGATTCACAGCCTGGTTCCTCTGGATCCCTGGCTTGTGTGTTGTGTTCACCTCTCTGGAGAAGGACAGCAGCTCAACCACAATATTCCATCAACACACAACATCCCACAACCTCATCTCCAGGAGCATCCATCCCTTCATCCCACCCCTTTGCACACGTGCTGGGGATCTCACAGAGGAACCCCCCAGGGGCTGGGCAACCCACCCCTCTGCTCCCAGGGTGACTTCTTTCTGCAAACAGCGCCACACAATAAAGCCCAGCTTAAAAGACCCATAAAAATAGCAATTATAAGAGCCGAAGTGATCTGAGGAAGGGCTGGCGCGGAGAGGCCTCCCTCCTTTGATGTTTATTGCCACAGCGGAGCAAATAGGAACAATGCTGGTTTTCATGAACGCTTCTTAGCATTCAGCATTTCACATTTGTTTCCAATTTGAACAGTTAACATGGCATGCTTTCGTTCTGCCATTGTCTAAGGGATCGCTCAGGCCGGAGTGCTTGTAATTCATCTTTTGTGCTACGTAATTTGGAGCAGTCCAGGCCAGAAAGGAACATCTGTATTGAGGGACCAGCATCCTCACAGCCTGCACTTCAGCACCGGGATGTGTGAGAAGGTCACTTTCCTCATAAACTTCCTTCTTCGCTGTTGGTTTTATTCATTATATTTGACATATTAAGCTTCTGTATCTTGGCATAAAGGACACAATATTGCAGCATATTGGCAAGCTCGTTTGCTTTTCACAGCTAGTGTTGTGTCCAAATATCAGTCCCCGGGGAGCAACACGTGTATATAGACTGCAGGAAAATGAGCCTCAGCAGCAGGTGGCCTTTTGCAGCCTAATGAACATGGCAATCTGTTACGAGCACGGCAAGGCTTTTCACCAGACAATTAGGCAACTAAGCATGTAATTATTCAGACCAACAAGAAGAGGCTCTTCTCTAATTTCATCTTTTCATTGCTGTTTACTCACCCACACTCCCCTCATTAATGAGAGATTTTCCAGTCTATGCTAATTGGTTTCAATAACATTCATTTCAGTTGAAAGGGAGCGATTCTGTTAATTGAGAATCGAAAGCATCTTTTCATTTCAAGTGCATCCTGCTATGGAAATCTGAACACTCTCAACAGGTTCAAGCTAATGAAATTAAGTTACACAGCCACCGGTGGTGTAATAGAAATAAAGTAATTTATTTTCACTGAAGCATGTGCTTTAGGTCCTGAACAATTAATCCAGCTCGTTCGGGAGAGCCATCGGAGAAAGGCGATGGTGAATAAACAGGGCTGGCTGCTTCAGATCTGCCGCTGTAATTCTCAGGGTGGTTTAACTGCTAAGCTTTCCAGCACGACCTGAAAATGTTTAATGAGAATGAGACACGCGTTTATGGAAACACTAATTCTTTAATAGCTGTTTAGAAGGGGGAAAATAAATAAATAAATAAATAGAGCACAGAGCTTGCCAGCCAGTGGGTTAAAGCATCATAAAATAAATAAATGGGTGGTTCCCGGCTCCGGCATCGGAGACCACCCCGTGGCACGTGATGCTGAGAAGGGCTGTGGAGCTGTAATCCTATTTCTTTAGTGTTCAGGACCTGGAAAGCATGAGGGAACTGAAGCCCAAGAAGTGAATATGTTTTGTTGGTTGGTTTTTTTTTTTTCATTGACCACAAGTACTAGGAACTATTTTTAAGGAAAACTGAGATTCTCAATTATCGACGTAACTCCTAGTGTTCAGGCTTCAAGGAAAACTTTGGCAACCTCAAAATAAACATAACACATCTGCTGGCAGCACAGAATCCCGGAATGGCCTGGATTGGAAAAGCCCTTTAAGCTCATCGAGTCCAACCATGAACCCAACACTGACAAGTCCCTGACTAACCCATGTCCCTCAGCACTATGTCTACACGACTCTTCAATCTCTCCAGGGATGGGGACTCCACCACTACCCAGCACCCTGTGGCCCCCAGCCCTTCCCTGCCTTTTCCCTCTCCTTCTCCTTATGACTGCTCATGGAGTGGGTGATCACAACCATTCCACCTCAATGCAGTGTATGTTAATTAATTACAAATAAATTTGTAGACTAAGAACTATAGTCTTCAACCAATGCCAGGACAAAGGGATGACTTTCCATGTGGGAAAAAACAGAAAACTTGGAAAACCTCCGTACTTCAATGTGGAAGAGGCAAAAGATGGAGTGTGCACGAGTGCTTTCGGTATCTAGACACAAGTCTATGGGCACAGGCATATGGAAAGTCTGTGCCACTATGTGGTAAATAAATAATAATTATTAATTATCCAATTATGATGTAGCATATATTTAAAATATCGTCTGGTCATCCCAAATACTTGCATAAATAACTGAATAAAACCACCCCAAACCATACATTTTCTTGATTCATTGATTTTTAGGGCAGACTTGCAGCTCTTCCCACCTTGCTGGTGTTAAAACACCCTGCTGGATGTTTTATTTAACACAGGTGAAATATCAGTGGGCAACTTTTGTTTTTCTCCCAACTGATGATGGAAGGTCGTCTTTCAAATCCATGTGGATGATCCTTCCTTTGTGATGTTATTCCAGCCAGAGTATTTGCTTGGTGAGAGACATTCCTTCCACCATCAAGAAGAAGAACCCAAGGGTTGTTGCAGTCGCTGGTTGGGTTTCGTGTTGGCTTTATTTGTAAACATTTATGCAGGCGTGGGATATGGAAATGCTTTTTTTTTTTGGTTCCTAAAATGCATAATAGGCAGAGACTTATGAAATAATACACTGCAGACTGATATGAATATTTCAAAGAATTATTTCTTTATTTAGTGCATAGCTCATCGCGCTGACATTTGATTCATGGCTGCACAAATGTACCTGGGGTTGCTAAGGTTACCCAATTTCATTCACCCATAGATAGTTGAGATCTACATAATCCCATCAGATCATCCACTGCATTTCAAAGTGATATTGATAAATGGTGCTTTGCTCAGATGATACATCCATTTACATGTGATATATCTCACGATTCCTGTCTTCTAAAATATTGTGGCTGATGAAATTTCACATTATGTGCCTCTACAGAAAGCAAGGGTATGTCTCTTTTTTCTCAGTTTGAAAAGACCCCAGAACGGGGAGCCAAGGAGAGGTGTTTTGTGTTTGAAACTCACTTTTTCTCCAGAAATTGAGAGTATTGTGACTCTAATATCAGACTTTGGTTTGGTCACAAGAGCATGGAAAAAGATGCAGCAGTACCACCTCCTGGGTGTCACCAGAAAGGCTCAGCACCTTGCTTGGCTGAGCTTGTTGGTAGCATCCTCACTGCTTTTTAACGCAGAATATCCCAACAAAGTTGAATAGTTTTTCTAACAGAAGTGTCAGACCCTGGATGATGGCCCAGGATGGACATTGTGGCTCTTGGTGTGGCAGTGTGTGGTGGGCTGGGCAGCTGAGGAACCTGTGCTTTCCCTTTGGGGAAGAGGAGGAAGAAGCACTATAGAAGCATGGCCTTGACCATGACCATGACCATGGCCATGGCCATTTCCACGCGATGAGCCCAGGGCCATGGGTGAGCAGCATGGCAGGAGGCTACTCTGGGCATTGCAATGGCAAAGCCAGTGTGGCTAGAGGAGAAAGACCTGTTGCCTGCTGAATATTTTGGAAAATACCTCAGAAAACCTGCTGTGTGTGGAGTCCCTGCTCTGCCGTTCGCTTTGTATTTATATTCGCTTTGTATTTATTTTGCCTGGGAGCTGGGGTGAGACCCAGGTGAGGGTCAACAGGACAGTGTTGCCTTCCTGCAATGACAATTGCCTCCTCCAAAGAGACAAGAAATGCAGCAGGGGAAGATCAAGTCCCATCAGGAGCCCCATGGGGAGAGCCTGGACAAAGGAGCCCCAAACCCATCCGTGGTCCTTGGTGTTACTGAGGTGCTGGCACAGCCTGGCTGATGCATGGCAAGCCCTGCTCCCATCCTCAGCAATGCCTCCTGCCTCCCGAGGATATAGATTACATGCAATATAAATTAATCTCTATATTATAAACCACAGCTAAACCATAGGCACCCTTTGATTTGAATTTACAGAAGCACAACAGCATCCGTTGGCTTCTGAGTGTTCAGAGACGGGGAAGACATTAACTCCATCCACTGGCAAAACCCAAAGCGAAGCAAGTCCCTCTCCCTGTGCCCCCTTTTTCCTCAGAAATTCAGCCCAAACCACATCATACAGGGCTGGGAAGCAGCGGAGCTGTGGGCTGGGACGGACTGAGCTGGTTGGCGCCAGGGGATCCATGGTCTCCCCGCCAAGAGCCTCTCCAGCCAAATCCAAGGGTGGATGAAGGCGTTATCCTTGGTGAGCATCCCTTGCTGTTCCAGTACAACATCAGCCATGCTGGGAATCAGTGGGGTAGCAGCCCTGCTTACAAAAAATGGATGAAAATAAAGAAATTTGGTGAGCTTACAAAAAATGGATGAAAATAAAGAAATTTGGTGAGTGCAGGCATTGGTTCAGGAGCAGGACAAGGAGCGAAGGGATCAGCTCATTTATTCCCAACCAATAATGCAGATCTAGTTAGCGTCTTGCTTCCAAGCTGCGGGATGCTTGTAACGAATCTCCTCAGAGATACATTTGTAAGTGAAATGAAGCAACAGTTATTGAAGCAATATGAAGCTGGAGCCTGGGCAGGCCTGAAAAACCTACGCTATATTTCATCCTCTCAAAGCTATCATTTTACTTCGCAAGCTGCTCGCTACAATTATACAATGTTGTTCTTGGCCCCCAGCTACATTAAACATCCATTTTATAGTGCTCACTGTGTTACCCTGACAGGCTGGCTCCCGGGGAGGGGGCTGTAAAGGGTTACGCTGTAAAAAAGGACACCGTTTCCTTATTAACTTTATAGTTTTACTGCCTGGTTTGGAGGCACCTTCCCTTCCTCCTCCTCCTCCTCCTCCTCCTCCTCCTCCTCCTCCTCCTCCACGGCCGGTGAGGCTGAGTACAGTTACTTTACCCAAATGTATTTGGCTGGGGATGTTTTCCAACAGCATCCTCTTCCCTTGGCTGCAAAGCTTCTCCTAGCAAAGCTCCTCTTAGCAAAGTCCCTCCTTGCAAAGCCCCTCCTAGCAAAACCTCTCCTAACAAAACCTCTCCTAGTAAAACCTCTCTTAGTAACACTTCTCCTAGCAAAGTCTTTCCTAGCAAAGCCTTTCCTAGCAAAACCTCTCCTAGCAAAGCCCCCACATTGGTCTACCCATCTCCCACAGCATTTGCCCCACGACGGATCCTTCTCTATCACAAACAAGGCAGCTCCGCAGCGGCGATGGCCAAACCCACCACAATATTTCCATTTCCCACAGGTTCCCCTTCCAGCTGGACCATTTTACACCTGTGCACACTATGGAGATAGTCAGAGCAGCTGCTTAAATCCCGTGTAAACCCATGTAAAATCTGTTCTCCCTCCTGCACAGCCCTGGACGATCACACCCTGTCACACCAACGGGATTTGACCGCTGCTAATTATAGGCAGATAAAAACCTCGCGGCTGTCCGGAGGCTCCCGACGCAGCCGCCGTCGATAGCTGTTGATTATGAAGGGCTGTTCTGTATCGATAGGTCAGGATTTATGAGTGGAAGCAGAAGGCGATTGCTGGGGCTTGGCTGGCAGTGGGGCGCTGGGGAATAGGTGCGGGGCTGTTAGCCTGGGGTAATCTATCAGCAGGAGGAGGAGGAGGAGGAGGAGGAGGAGCGTGCTCCGGCAATTAGGCAGCCAGCAATCCCACCGATGCGCTATCGGCAGCCTAATAGAGATAATGGGTTTTACTGGCCAGGACTGGTAGAGAGCTGCTGGGGAACCAGTGACATTAGATAAAGAGCAAAATGGCTCATTAAAACATGCTGATGGCTGCTGCGGAGCAATGCGAGCGCAGGGCGCGCGGCACCAGCGTGTCTAGCGGGAGCAGATCCTCCTGATACAGGCGGATGTTGCAGGGAAACCTATACGGCTCCCAGTTTAAGGGCAGACATTAAGCTGGTGTTTGTGACAGAATTAACTTATTTCCATCCGAACGTGTTTCTTATTACACCACCCCCTCCCCACGCTGCTATTTTTACCCGCTCAGTGCCCGCACTATGAGCTGCTCTTTCTTATTTCCCAGTTGGTTGTAACCCAGCTGTAAATACCCATCCTGCCCGGGGGATGTGGTGCTGCCAGATCCTCTCCAAAACTCACCTGTCACTGGGCATCGGCCCCATGGAGAGATGGTGCTGGCTACCAAGGTGGTGGCAAAGGGTGGGTCAAGGTTATAATGTAAAAGCTGTATAAGGGAGTATAAAAATATGTATAAAGCTACTATAGATCTAAAGCTGCTGGAGAGCGTCCAGAGGAGGGACACAACATTGGGGAACGGTTTAGAGGGGAAGGGTGTGAGGAGAGGCTGAAGTCACTTGGTGTGTTCAGCCTGGAGAAGAGGAGACTGAGAGGAGATCTCCTGGGGGTCTAGAACTTCCTCCCAAGGGGAAGAGGAGGGGCAGGCGCTGATCTCTTCTCTCTGGCCACCAACGAATGCCAGGAGCAGAGGGAATGGCAGGAAGATGTGGCAGGGGAGGGTGAGGTTGGCCATGAGGAAAAGGTTCTTGAGGCAGAGGGTGGTGGAGCACTGGAACAGGCTCCCCAGGGAGGTGCTCATGGCACCAAGCCTGACAAGATTCCAGCAGCATTTGGCCAAGGCCCTCAGGGACATGGTGTGAATGTTGGGATTGTCCTGTGCAGGGGCAGGAGTTGGACTCCATCATCCTGGTGAGTCCCTCCCAACTCACAATGTTCTATGATTCTATGATCTTCTCCTGGGGGCCAAACCCTCCATCACCCACCGAGGTCATATGGAGACGGTGCAAAACCCTCTATACCCCCTTCCCTGTATATTTTAGAGTTTTGATCCAGTAAGGATTCAAAATTGTCTTGTAACAGCATAATCTGGACATAAAAATGTGCGATTCTTTGATGTGGAAGGAGATCTGAACCCTTGTCACTCCTGGAAATGGTGAGTGGATTTTGAGGGAAGCAGCTCTCCAGAATGAGAATGTGTTTTACCTTCACAATTAGTGTTGCACTATTAAGCGAAGACCCCGGGTGCTATAATTAATACCTTACGATGCCGTAGGTGAATTATGAAGGTACTATTTCACACACAGGAATAAATGAATAATTCTACTATAAACCCATTAAAGATGTGCAGGCAGCAAAGTGTATAGGTTAATAAAGTGTTCAATAATAAATAAATTAAGATACTGGTAATAAATTATCTGGTTTTGTCATCATCCAATTTGTGAACCACAGTGTATCAGAGGAAAAATTCATATTGGATTTGTGCTGCTTGAATTAATAGGGGACAGGTAGTGCGAGGAGTGAGGCACGGGGGTGAGCACCCCTACCCGGTTAATACCACCCTTGTCCCTCTCCTGGAAGGAGGCAACGAAAGGGTCTGGCTTGAAGATTTTCTCCTTCTGAATATTTCAGTTTAGCTGAATAGAAATAAATCAGGCACTTCCAGACTCAGCAGGATCCTACCTCCTGCAATATTGCTCTGTCATCCTATTCCTGCCCGGGCTTCCTTCGGCATTGGCTCAGCTGCGTCGTTTATTAGCGCTGTGCTCACAACTGGCCATGGTGAGCATCCAGTTACAGTAAAACCCAACGGCAACTGGGAGGTTTTCCATCCCCTGGATTGTCTTACCAGTGCAGAAGGAAAGACAGACGGTGTTCAGCTGGGAGAGAGCCCGTCCCTGAGGTGACAGCTCTGTCCTGCTTGCCAGGGGCTTCCCACGGCAGCACCTTGGCACCTTCTCCCCTCACCCTGGCAATGAGATCAGACCCTAAGGGAGTCCTGGTGCAGGGGTCTGCACGTGGCCAGACAGCAGAGACCATGTCCCCCATGAAGGGCTTACACCACCCGGCACGTACAAAATCCCACTCCATCCGAGCAGTTGGGTTTGCTCCGGGTTTGATCTCCTTCCCCATAGTGTGTATCATGTTGCCATCACAACTTGGGAATAATCATAGAATCACAAACTGGTTTGGGTGGGAAGGGACCTTCAAGCTCATCCAGTCCCAACCCCCCTGCCATCAGCAGGGACACCTTCCACTAGTCCAGGTGACCACTTGGCCACCTCTGAGGCAAGGGAAAGCTCCTGGATGTATATCCCATGTCAGGTGTTATTATAAAAGACAATTAATAACCACCAGGTAGTGTGTGGGGGGAGTCACTGACATGACCCTGCTGCCTGTCCCACCCAACCCTAAAGACATGATGAGCTGGGATGAGCTGGGACACACTGGGATGGGCTAGGATGTACTGGGATCAGCTGGCACATGCTGGGATGAGCAAGGGTGAGCTTGGACATGCTGGGATCAGCCAGGACATCCCGGCACATGCTGGGATGAGCTGGGATGCACTGGGATACTGGTATGATCTGGGACATGCTGGGATGAGCTGGGATGCTCTGGAATCAACTGACACTCGCGGGAATGAGATGGGATGTGCAGGGGTGACCTGGGATGTGTTTGGACACACTGGGATCAGCTAGGACATCCTGGCACATACTGGGTTGAGCTGGGATGTGCTGGAACGTGCTGGGATGAGTTGGGATATACTAGGATCAGCTGGTACATGGTGGAACGAGGTGGGATGTGAAGAGATGAACTGGGATGTGCTCAGACATACTGGGACGTGCCGGGATCAGCTGAGACATCCTGGTACATGCTGGGATGAGCTGGGATGAACTGGGACATGCTGGAATGAGCTAGGATGTACTGGGATGAACTGGGACATGCTGGAATGTGCTGGGGTGAGCTGGGATGAGTTGGGACATGTTGGAACATGCTGGGATGTACTGGGATGAGTTGGGACATGTTGGAACATGCTGGGATATACTGGGATGAGCTGGTACATGTTGGAACATGCTGGGATGTACTGGGATGAGCTGGGACATGTTGGAACATGCTGGGATGTACTGGGATGAGCTGGGACATGTTGGAACATGCTGGGATATACTGGGATGAGCTGGGGTGTGCATCACCATGCTCAGCTCCCTGGTTGACATCCGCGCCAAGGGCAGCTGCGGGGTGACGGGCACTGGTCTCTCCGAGCCACCACCTTTTCCCACCATCTCTTGATTCCCGTCCCCGTTTCCCCCTGGCAGGCAGAGGCGGCCGGACGTGAGTGCTGCTCGCAGAGCCCAGACAAAGGGAGGGAAGCAGAGATTTGGCAGAGCGCCTTCATTTTGGAAACTCTTACATCACTGTCAAACGCGGCGCGTGAAACATTGCGAGCTTCACAGCAACGGCAAGCTAAATTATTTCCAAAGACATGCCTGAAGGTTTTCCATGAATTTCTCAGAAGATTCATGAGATCAAGCTATTTTACTGAAGCAAGCCAAGTTTTACTGACATGGACTGCTCAGAAAATGACCCAATCCGACAGCGATAGTCCGTACAGATGTATTGATTGGGAGCTCTGCTAGCGCCGTGGCTCCTGGTGGAGGAGGGCATGCAAAATGCAGATTCATTTAAGAAAGAGCTGCCAGGAAGAGCTGGGATAGCTGCAGAGACAGCAGAGGCACCCAGTTCACTCGTCAAATATTTGTCCTCAAACTTGATATCATCTGCAACGCCATAGGTGTGGCTGGAGGATCCCTGCTCCCAAGGTGGGGTGAGGTTTGCACCCAGTTCACTTGTCAAATATTTGTCCTCAAACTTGATGTCATCTGCAACGCCATAGATGTGGCTGGAGGATCCCTGCTCCCAAGGTGGGGTGAGGTTTGGAGATCCGGATGATATGTGTGGCCCAACCATCCATGGTAGTGATGGCACCAAAGGTGTGGGCAGCATTCAAGAAGAGAAACGAGTGATTTCACAGGTCTTGTGGCTTCTTGGTGGGGCTGGCGCATCCCCCTGCCCCTCCTCAGGGGGCTCGTTGGGGTGGCTTGGTGCTCCCCCTCCCCAGCATTCGCACACCCCTCACTGCTGCGTCATTACCGCTGGTCTGGTCCCTCCAGGCTACATCAAATCCCTTCCAGTACCCAAGTCCCGCTCTTCTCCAGGGCCTGATCTTGGCTTTCTCTTCCTGACATGGATGTTAAAGACATTCCTGGGCAGATAACACGGGGTGGGGGCAATATGAGACCCAGGCTTTGTGAACCATAACCTTGCCCCATAAGTCCTTCTACCACACACTTGTTACACTTAATTTTGATGTGTTAATTTCCAGTGTGTGCAGCCAACATGATGAGCAGGGTTCCCTGAAAGCCCAGATCTTCATCCTGGCTTACGCCAGGTTTCCCTGGGCTGCTGGGACTGCTCCTCCTGGTGAAGAAGAACAAGTCCTACAAGGAACAGCTGAGGGAACTGGGGTTGTTGAGCCTGGAGAAAAGGAGGCTGAGGGGAGACCCTCTGGCTCTGTCCAAGTCCCTGAACGGAGGGTGGAGAGAGATGGGGGTGGGTCTCTTCTCCAAGAGGAAATGGCCTCATGTTGCACCAGGGGAGGTTCAGATTGGATCTGAGGAAAACATTCTTCACCCAAAGGGTCATCCAGCATTGGAACAGGCTGCCCAGGGAGGTGGTGGAGTCACCTTCCCTGGTGGGATTGAACAGACAGGCAGACGAGGTGCTCAGGGACATGGTTTAGAGGTGGAATTGGCAGAGTTGGGTTTATGGTTGGACTCAGTGATCTTAAAGCTCTTTTCCAACCACTGTGATTCAGTGATTCTGTCAAAGGGGCTGAAGAACCAGGGGCTGGTGCCAGGGTGGGCACCGAAAACCACAGGAAACAACAACAACAACAAAAAAGCTGTGACTGGTTAAAAATGTCTTGTGTTTCTTTCCTGCACGAGGGAAACTATTTAAACTGGCACAAAATAAATGTAAGGAGCATATTCTTGGAATTACATAGAAAAATACCCCGTACGTTTTGGCAGCAGCTAAACATATCCTTAATAGAATTCATATGGGGCCTGGAGTGATCACAATGTTTGGAGAGGAGCCAGATAGTAAGTAATTTAAACATCACAGGAAATTAAATTTTAGAATTCAATTTTGCATAAAGTTTTCTGTAATGAAAATGTCACACATAAATTATGAAGTCTGATTATATTCTTTTTTTTTCGACTTTTTAATAAAATAATAGAGGCACTTGACAGTCAAGAACAAATGCATATTTTATGTGAGGAGCATTACGTTAAACTAACGTCCTCTGGAAATAATGGAACAGATGTTAACACCGCTCTATCAGTTATCAGGTGCTCTGTTAAACAGCTTCAAACACAAGTATTTATTAAAAATGCTAACAGGATTGTCTCTCAGGGTTATCTAATTGTAGGCTTAAAATGTAGATGTTTAATGTAATTAATTAGACGTGGAGAATTATATAGCGAGGCCATAATTTATTGTATATGTCCACGTATAAATTATACGCCACTGTTAATATATAATTAATTCAGTACAGGCAAGGAGAATGACTTTGGTGAAAACACAAACTTGTTCGTAAGAGAGTGATAAATCAAAACTGAACCAAATTTCCCCTTCGTTTCGATGGAGGGGCTCAATGCTCTTACACGCTTCTGGTGCTTCTCAAACGTCATCCACCCCCCTGGGGCCTGCCAAGACCCCAAATTGAGAAGCCAGGGGAGGGACACAAAGAGAGAACTGAGTCCCTACTCCGTGCTACTGCTGGTCCATTCCTTCATGGTGGATGTTGTGGCAACCTCGTGGTTGACATCATGGTGGGCATTGCAGTGGACATCGTGGTGGGCATTGCAATGGACATTGTGGTGGACTTTATGGTGAGCATTGCAGTGGACATTGTGGTGGTGGACTTTATGGTGAGCATTGCAGTGGACATTGTGGTGGACTTTATGGTGAGCATTGCAGTGGACATTGTGGTGAACATCATGGTGGGCATTGTGGTAGACATTATGGTGAGCATCATGGTGGGCATTGTGGTAGACATCATAGTGGGCATTGTGGTGGACTTCATGGTGGACTTCATGATGGGCATCACAGCAGGCATTACAGCATGTCCCAAACATGCAAAATCAGCCCCAAAAGAGCCACCAGGAACAGAATATGAGGATCAGCAAAACTTTATTGATTATCAGCAAAGAGGATTTTTGGCCAAGGACATTACTCCGCAGCTTTTCTATAATAACAGCAGCTCTTGGCTTTGTGGGTTTTTTTAATATCCTGACAAAGCCCTTGCTGGCTCCTTCTGCCCAGCATGCACTGGGCGGGTGTTTTGGCCAGGGACAGGCAGCCAGGGCAGTGGACAGGATGGGACCCCTCTCCTCCCTGAGCCTTGGGATGCTGTTGGCTTCCCCTTGGGGCAAGAGGGATGCAAAGCCCCAGCTGAGCATGTTGGGAGTCATCAAGATGCAACCCTGGCACTGGCTGCCTCCCAAAAATTATCTTTGCAGGGAGCAGACGGTGGGATATCTTCACTCCTAACACCGAGATGTCAAGAAGCTCCATCCCTTTGATAGCGGACGTTAAAAAAAGCCCAACACAGCAGCTGCTGAAGTAGATCCCAGGGTGGCTGGAGCTGCTGGAGACCTTTCCCTCGGGTTTCCCAGGACGCTCCAATACAGCACACACATTTTGGCATGGTATCCTCCACATTTCTAATGCTTAATAAACGTGCAAAGTGCAGGCTGAAGTGAATAAAAGACATCAGTGGGTTTGATGTTTGTGCTCGTAGGCAGCAGCAGGTCCCTTCACCGGCTTCACTCCTCATCCAGGGCTCTGACAAAAACATGGCTGGGACGGGCTGCAGCCCCTTAAAAATGTAAGGGTTTAACTGGCTCTGGAAAATAAAGTTGGATTCGTTTCCTCTGATTTAAATTGGTAAATTATTTGAATTTCTCCACCCCTAGGTGAATGATTTAGATGGCCTTGACCCCAGTCTGACTGCAGGGATTAATGTGGTCTAATGATTGCTGAGGCTATCATTGCAGCAGGCATCATTAATTATCCTTATTGATTGTAGCTTTCAAAGATAAAGCATTATGCTGACTGGAAAATACCCTCTTCCTGCAAGGTCAAGGCTAAAATAGGGCAGCTAAATAATTGCATTAACAAACAAAGAAATAAAAATAACCTCTCGGAGAGCTGTGTAATTAAGATCCAATTACAGCCTTTGGCTCTGCTGGTGGAGCAGCATTGCCTGGTGCAGGGTGGGATGGGGGATGAGGGATGTGGGATGGAGGATGGAGGAGCCCATGGGATGGCTCCAGCCGTGCTCCAGCCTGAAGGGACCACTCTGAAAATACTCATGGTATGTTAAATGGGATGGGTCAGGTGGAGGAAGTGAGAATTGGCTCCAAATCCTATTATATTACTTTTAGGTTGTATAGTGGAGTTTGAAGATGTCTTGGGGATGTTGGTGTTGATGTCTCCTCATTCTCCCTTTTCCTGCCTGCAGCATTTCTGGCTGCACTGAGCACCCAGATGCCATTGCTCCCATGCACCAGCAACCTTCATCCCACATCATCCCAACCCCAACATTTCAAAGGAAGAAAATTCCCTTAGAAAGACAGAGTGGAAACCCAGGGTGCAGAAACGAATGCCCTCAGCTTACATTTATTTTCCTGATTAGAAAGAAGATCCAGGGAAGACAGGACCAGCTACAATGTGCTCAAGCATCCAAACCCCATCTCCCAAACCAGCTTAGGTGGGAGGAGAGCAAGCCTTAGCCTGAGTGCTGGGTGATGGAGCGACGATTCCCAGCTCCTCTGGACCATGTGGGGTTTGCAAATGTGTTAATGTTTGTGAAGTGCTAGACATACACATTGGCTTGGTGTTATTAAAGTGCCAGTGGTGGCTTTGGTTTGGGTGCAGGTGACATCTGGCCCAGCTGCACCATCAACTGTGGCTGAGGAATTACCACCGCGTCCTTTAGGAGAATTTGCCTGAAGGTCTCAGTTTATTTTCTGTTTTGTCATGTGGTCTCTTGTCTGATAGGCTGTGATGGGAGCTTGTGAAGTGTGTTTCAGACTGAAACATTGTTTTGACATCCAGTTAATTAGGATTATTTTAATTAAAACATTTGTCATTATGAACCAGACGATCTGGCACGTTGATTCAACAGTCCCCTCGCTCTGCGTCAGTAGAAATTTTTTAACCAATACAATACTTTATTGAAACATGAATACCACTTGCCATTTAAGCAATTATCCAACTGGATTTTTAGCTGATGGAGACCAGGAAAGATTACCTTCCATCACGGGAATGGCTCCCACCAGGGGGTTCTTTATCCCTTACCATGGGTCTGCAAAGCTGGATCCCAGAGGATGCACACAGCATCCCGCTGTTGGGGCGGGAGGTCGGGGGCTGCCAGAAGGAGGTTTCCTGGGAGCGGGGTTGATGACAGAACCATCCCAGCTCCTCAAGGTGTTTCCCCACTGCTGGAAAGTCACTGGATGCAAAACCTGACCACAGGGCATGGGAAATAACAGGAAATAATGGGAAATAACATTGTCCTTCCCCGGGCAGAGACCTGTCCCTGCCCGGCGGGTCCTGCCCATGGGATGGGCTGATTTGCTCAGGGAGAGCCCACGGCACCTTGGCAAGGGATCCTGCTTCTACCCCTGGCAGAACATTAAATTTCTTCCAGCCTCCATACATAACATCTTCCCCAGAGCCCTGAAAAATCACACAGGGCATGTGCCAGGGCATGAAGCTGTACCCTGGGAGGAGGATCTCTGGTTGCTCCCATTGCACTTTCAGCCCCAAGGAATTAATAGATGAAGCCAAAGGGTTTTGCTTTCCAGTTGGTTTTTGCCCAGGTGATCCAGAAGAGCTGGAAGATGGATGTGATGTGGTGATGCCGGGATGTACCAGGGCTGGATCCTGCTCCTGTGCTCGCGTGGGATGGCTGGCTTGGGTTAGGAAGAGCAGGTGCTGTGCTGGATGTGGGACAGTACCCGTGGCAGGGTGGCAGCGGCATGGTGCTTGTTCCTGACGGCTTCATTAGCCAGGGATGAATCTTTACAGAGATGTCACGTCAGGTAATTAATAACATCTCCCAGAGATGCAGATTTTCCTGGGCTTTTCGGACAGAATAACGCGGCGAGTGGCGTGGTACAAGTTGCTGATGGAAAATCTCTTGAAGAATTGTGCGGTTCTTTAGAGTTGTCACTCATAATAGGTTGCAAAAGGGGGGAAAAATGGTGAAAAGGCAACTATAGGAGCAAAAATAGTTTGTATTATTGTTCACCCTGTGAAAAAGCAAGGTGCAGGAGATAAAGCACCGGGGGAAAGCTGGCAACAATAGACCCCATAGCAACAACAACTTCTAAGGGGGAGCGGGCGGCGTG
>NW_010287546.1:0-2287 GCF_000700745.2 Antrostomus carolinensis
CTCCGCCCCAGGGCAGGAGCCAGGGGAGCCGGCAGGTAATTCTCCCGGTACGGGCTGCAAGATTTGGGGTGATTGACTGGCTTTTCCTTTTTTCTGTAGTACGGGCGGCTGCAGACCGCCGCAGCTGAAGAGACCGTGTCACTGGAAGAGAAAGGTCCCCTCAAGGCTACGGAGCTTGTTGGCAGGAGCATCTTGGGGACATCGGCAGGTTTTCTCGCTTCTTCAACAGGCTGCTTTGACAGCTTGATGTAAATTCCCCCGACGGCCACACGTCACGGAGAAATTTGTCTCTGAAGCTTGAACAATACAAGTTTAGCCCCATTTAGCCCCCGAGATTTTACCTATAAACTTAACAGCTCTTAGTAGCCCTGACATTTTTTAGAGGGGGCTTAGCTTGTGGCTGTGCTAGGCACAGAATGTTCCCTATATTCTGGTGTTTCTTAGTTCTCCGTTTCACTTGTATGTCACCACTGGAGTTGGTGTTCTTCAGAAGTTTTTCAAACGTAGCATGGTGAACACAGAATCGGATATGGGCCTTTTTCAGGCTGCATTGTCACTTACTTGTTGACTAACTACTACAATAGATAGTAAGGTAGAGGGAAGCTCTTACTTAGGTTCCTTCCAAAGGAGGCAGCAATCATGGAGCTTTTAGAATTAGAACGGAGATGCTTCCGTTATTGATAAAAAACACATTTGCTAAGCAAATTACGAGTATTCTCTGATTTTTCATTCTGCTTCTGGTACTTCTCTCATTCCACTTTCTGGTACTATTGACCAAACAGAAACACTTTCAACCACCCTGCCCACCACGTGGTAGCCACAGATAAGCAAAGATGAGAGATTATGCCCTGCTGTGCCTGCATGTATTGCCCTGCATCAATGTAAGGTATGTAGTGCTGGCTGGAGGCATGTTGTAACAGCTCCAGCCATAATGCTGTTGGGAGGAACACAGAGAATTAATTCATTCCTGTCTCAGTAAAGACAGCAGGATTTATGCAATCAGCAACTCTCTGTTCTGTCAGCAATAATATCTGTATTTCATTTTGGAAATGTTTCTTATGAACTCACTGCATTAGGTCAAATAATTTTGTCATGAGATTTCTCGTTTCTGTATTGTTATTTTGCACCACCAACAAACATCTATGAATTTAAATCTGATTATCATAAAGGCAAATGAGGTGTTCCCTGATCTGCTCTACTACATTTTTCTAGAAGCACTGATTTAAAAAAAAAATAAATCATTTTTGAAGAATTCTGAGACATACACACTAGAAATTCTGCTGTATGCAGTATTCTTTTTCAATCTTTGTTATAATGCCACTAATAGTGAAAAAACATCTCCAGTAAAAATTTTTCTCCTTATTAAAGAAATTTCTTTGACCTAGGTTTCCTGCAGCAGAGTCTCAAATGCCAGATTCAGGAAAATAAATTATTTGAGTGGTACAGCAAAAGGAGCAGCTTGAGTTGGGTGCCTCTGGAGAGGGACCCAGAACAAAGAAATCCCTGGGCATTTATACCCTTACAGTCTATGCACCTGTTCTTCACAGACTTCTCACAAGCTTTGCATGTGCCTCCTACCAAGAGGTAATTTCTGGTCTGGAGTCTTCTTGTTCCTTACTGGATTCATTCTCTGTCTCCAGGTGGGCCACCCTTGGTGTTCTTATCTGGACCAGGTGCAGCTTCTCCTCGTCTGCCAGTTTGCACTGGTTTTAAGGCCTTCCTTCACAGAACTAAGCAACACTTCCAGATAAGTTCAACTTTTCTAGGTGAAAGTTTGCAGCTTGTGGCCTAAGGCTTCAGTAAGTCTGGCTACTCATGCTAAGTTGTGCTAAACACAGTATGTTAAATTGCACAGAGCAATTAATTCTGTTTAAAACTTAATTATTTAAGCTAAATGACTAATATGCCTCAACGCTGGTATAAAAGCCAGTGTTAAAACATGACCAAAATGAATAGGTAAAATGAGAACTATCCAATCGTTGAATTATTTAGTGACTGATGTGAATCAGAATTTAGAAAAACCAACTGAAATGACTGCATTCATGAGACAACAAAAAGTACAGAATAATGCAGTCACAAGACAAAAATTGCATGGAAGAGCAGAGAAGCAGGTTGTCCCAGGAAAGCTGACATTGACCCCAGTCTGCTTGAACATTTGATGTTGTTACCAGGAACACTTCAAAGCAGACCAAGAAGCACCAGCTCCAGCAATGAAGGTGCTGGGTAATGAATGGCTTTACAGGCTTTTTTTGGCATTACAGACTGGGTAATGAATGGCTTGAGACAA
>NW_010287548.1:0-8766 GCF_000700745.2 Antrostomus carolinensis
TGCTTCTCTTGATGCAGCCTGGGATATGGTTGGTTTGTTCACATAAAGCCCTTTTTCCCATCGCCTGCTCTCTGTCCCATCCAGTGTAGTCACTGCACGGTCCATCTCCAGCCCTTTCTTAGCAAAACATCATGCAGGTCTTCATCATCATGCAGTGACTGCTAGGCCAGGCATTCCCCACTTCCAGCATCCTCTCAGCATAACCACCATGATCACAGCAGGGTCAGGAGCAAGCACCTTGCCAAGGAGAGCCCAACCATCACCACAGCATTTACTCTCAGTCCAAGTGAGGTCTTCTCCAGAGGAGGATCTCAGAACTGGTCTGCAGCAGTAGACTTGCCTTGGCTGAGCGAGCTAATTGCATTGCTCACTTACCAAAGTGTGTCATGGTTTTTAAGTACCCACCTCATCATCAAATGTTTGGCATAAGCAGAGCCCACACACACCCTGTTCCTGTGTCCAGCATGTCTCAACTGATGCAGTTGGATAAAAGATGTTGTAAGGCTCAGAGATGCCTTTTATCCCATGTGGAAAGAGCTGACTCCATAGTAAGGCTGTAGGATGCTGTTGGTCAAGTTGTCCAACTGCCTCGTTGGGCCCCCAAGGGGCCATGGCTAATACATCACAGCGTGCAAGAACCTGATCACTCAAGGCTACCTATGCAGTGGGCAACCCTTGTACCAGAAACACACCATACACCTGGATTGACTGTGACCAACTCTGCTGGGCTGTGGCATGAAGCAGCAATAGGAGGGACCAACTCCTAAATATGCATCATCCACTGGCACAAACACACCTATCAGGGATGCTTGGGTTAGGAAAATCTTGTAGCTGGAGATCTGGTGGCTGCTTCTCCCTCTCTTTCTGCTTTTCCTATTGTAGACCAGTTGAACAGCTAAATCTACTGGGTGGAGAGCACCTGCTTAGTGATTGAGGTCTTGGGGGCAGCGTCTCCCAGTTGAGCAACATGTGTTGACCTCAGTCCACCCTTGAAGGTAGAAGGGGTAGAATGGTCAGCACACCAGCAGGGAGGAGCCAGGTTGACTATTAGGGTAGACTTTCTGCTGGAGAAATGGACTTTTGCAGGGAGGACGTGGTATTCAAGCCCTTGGAGAACTTCTAATAACAGAATAGGCATTTTGTCCCATCCAAAGTCAGGATGACCTCTGTAATGTGATTTTTATCCCTAACCCCCCTAATGCTTTGTGGTCAGCTGTGATCCAGCCTAGCTCTTCTTCAGGCTCAGGACCAACTGAACAAGTTAAAACTATGGAGGCAACTGAGCTAGGCAGGACATGGAACACTCAGAGACATATTGCAGCATTTCTACAACATCTGGCATATGTTATCTATGGGAAAACATCTTCCCTTGTCTGGGAGAGGTGGAAGGCTGAAATAACCTGGACTCAAAGTTTTCTGCAGGAAGGGCCTGCTAGGAAAAGAGATTTGAAAGAGGTGAGAGGCGTTTCACTTACCCACTCACATCATCCAGTCCCAACTCCAGACCCTTCAGCCGTGACTCATAGCTGGGATTCCTGGAGGAACTGGGCCTTGTAATGTACCAGCAAAGCTGCCAAAGAGTTGGGCTCTTGGAAACCACCACAACTCAACAGAGCCAGCAAATCTGGGTGAGCTTTTGACCCTTTACAGTGAGTGTTGTTCACAGCAACTTTGTTCTAGTGGAAGATATTCAACCAGCTCAGCCCCATGTTAGGGCAGGGGGACATGGGCCAGTAGTTTGCTGCAAAGGAAGCTGCTGCAAGGTGGGCACTGGTGTTACTGCTTCAAGTTCAGGAGTGTGATCGGGTTTCCTTACACTTCCACTTCCAGCCTGATGGTTCAATATTAGTCTTGATGCTTAATCTATTTGTAAGGCCATTTGTCCATCTCTCTACCCCAAGACTTTGAAGCCAAAGGCCATTTGTCCATCTCTCTACCCCAAGACTTTGAATTCAATGTCTGCTTTAACCCCAAAGAGCATGAGAGCTCCCAACTACACTGCGTTCCTACAAGGCCAATGAAAATAGGAGATAAAGGACAGACCTAAGCAGTGCGTCCAGTAGAGCATGGTTCAGCCTTGGTTAGACACCCAAGAGTCCTCACAGAGGAGATACTACACATGTCCTACCTATTGGGGACCTGCTCAGTGCTTCACCACTGGCAGAGACCACCCTTGGGGCACAGAACAAGACTTCAGTCACAAAACCAGTTGGGTTTTTGATTCTACCTCTCATGGCCAAGGCAGGAAGGCAAAGACCAGAGGCTCCATGGAGGCTGAGGAGCAGGAGCTTGCATGAACAGGTTGGTACGTAAGGAAAGCTGACACTAATTGTGTGAGCTCCTGAATAATTACAAGGGGTTGGGTGGGATAAGTGGGGAACAGGGGAGGAAACTCCCCTCATGCTGCTGTAGGATCAGGAAGGCTTTTTGTCAAGATGCTGGCTTGGAAGAGGGGGGAGCTGCAGGTCAGAGCACAATGAGGCATGATGGCCAGAGCTGTCCATGGGTTGCCCCAGAGCTCCCCAAGTGCTCTGCAAGGCAGATCCTTATCTCCTCACACACTTCGAACCACAAAGCTGCAAAGAGCACTGCCTCCAAAGGTTGTGCAATAAGCAACTGGGCCTTCAATCAGTGTAATTGCCTCGCCTCCCAACCAGGAGGGCCAGGGGGACTTCTGAAGGCGGGTGCCTGAGTTGGAGAAACACCCATCTTCACTCCTGCCTGTACACGCTGTCTCTTACCTGCCCGCATTCCTCCTCACCCTCCGTCACCGAAAAACGTGCACCCCTTTGCAGGTCAGACCCTGACTCTGTGTTAGGCTGTTGCCACTCCCTGCACAGGTTCTGTCCTCCCCAGGAGGAGCATTATGAAAGTCCATCAAATTGAGGTTGCCTGGAAAGGTCTAAGTTGTCCGCTCATAGGTCCTAGGATCTCTTCCCAACTCATGCCATGGGCTGCAGTGCCTTAGCCCTCTCTCAGTGGAGGGGGTGGGTACCTACAAGCCCCATCGCAGCTATGTATTGCAGTGCCTTCAGTCCTTCCAACACCAAAATTATTGAGATCCATCCAGCTCAAGTTGGGTATCCACAGCATGGTCTCATCCCTGCCTCCCTTTCCAGTCAGTAGAGTTCAAGTCAAGATTCAATAGTGGAGATTTGGGAGGGACTGATCTCATCCTGGCATGAACACTTCCTTCAGAGCTCCACCACCACAGAGGGACTCGAGATGCTCAGCTTACACCCACACTGAAGACACCCAAAGCCCTGGGAGATGACCCATGGAACAGAGCTCACCCTGTCAATGTTACTAACCCATCTGAGAAAGTCAACTTTCTGCAGACACATGGAGGCAAAAGTTGCAGGGTCTACAGGAAAGTGTAGACCAGCCATGGACTAGGCTCACAAGACTGGATAAAAAAATGTTCTGTGAGGGCCACCTTGCTCACCGCTTGCTGCATGTTGAGCTATGGTGAGATCATCCCGTGCTTGTTTTGGACTGCTGCTGACTATAGCAGCCAATGCTGGCTCTCCGGCACAATGATGCTCTCACCACTGCTCCTGTCAACCTGCTTGGGATCATCCCTTTTGCAACATCTCCACCTGAGGACATTGTGCTGTCTGAAAGAGGTCTTCCAGCTTCCACCTGTGCCCAGGGAGACGTGCACCATCAGGGAGAAGCTGTGCAACAATGGGAGGCTGTGGGTGCAAAGGTCTCACCACCCCTCAGGATCTAGGGGACCTTAGACCTTCTATTCTGGTGAGACCCCACCTGCAGTGTTGTGTCCAGCTCTGGAGTCCTCAGCACAGGAAAGACATGGACCTGTTGGAGCGGGTCCAGAAGAGGCTACAAAAATCAGACGGATGGAACAGCTCTGCTGTGAGGACAGGCTGAGAGAGTTGGGGTTGTTCTACCTGAAGAAGAGAAGGCTCCAGGGAGACCTCGTTGTGGCCTTTCAGTACTTGAAGGGGGCCTCTAAGAAAGATGGGGATAAACCTTTTAGCATTTTCTGTTGGAATAGGACACGGGGTGATGGTTTTAAACTAAGAGAGGACACACCTCACTTGATGTAAGGAAGAAATGTTTTATGATGAGGGTGGTGAAACACTGGCACAGGTTGCCCAGAGAGGTGGTAGAAGCCCCATCCCTGGAACCATTCAAGGTCAGGTTGGACGGGGCTCTGAGCAGCCTGGTCTAGTTGAAGATGTCCCTGCTCATTGCAGGGGGGTTGGACAAGATGACCTTTAAAGGTCCCTTCCAACCCAAACCACTCCATGATTCTATGGGTCTGGGCAGGAGGCAGAGGTGGGCGGGAGCTGCTGCCCTGCTTGCACTGCGGTATCTGGAAACTCCCCTGCTCGTAGGTATGAAAATGTAGGGCAGAGTTTGGGTTGGGAAGAACATTCAAATATTTGTAACAAATGTAGCTGAAAAGTCAAGTGAGGAACTAGGCACTGCTTGGCAAGGGTACAGCAACGCGGACTGCTGGGGGTGAGGTTTGCCCTGGGACCTTTCCCTGCACATCAAGGAGAGGATGGAGAAACTCTTTGCCCGACCTTACATGACCACCCTCATGGTTCAGAAAGGGGGTTCTGCAAATCACTGCTCCATGGCATGACCACAGCTAGGAGCTGTGCTGCCCTGCCTGAGCTGCTCACCACGCAGGACCTCAGGGCAAAATTTGTTTTAACCGTTGGAGAGAACAACGTTTGAGTGGCAGGAGGGGAAAACGTTCACTGGAAAGGGCTGAGTCACACGCTGTCGGCGTCAGCAGCTGAGGAGAAAGCACAGCTGCCAAACAGCCACCTGGAACTTTGTCAGCGCATCCTAGAGGCTGAAGTTACTTGGATTATTAAGCCTGGAGAAGAGGAGACTGATTGGAGACCTCATCACAGTCTAGAACTGCCTCACAAGGGGAAGAGGAGGGGCAGGCGCTGATCTCTTCTCTCTGGTGACCAATGACAGGACTGGGGAAATGGCAGGAAGATGTGCCAGGGTGGGTGAGGTTGGGCATGAGGAAAAAGTTCTTCAGGTTCACTGGAACAGGCTCCGCAGGGAGGTGGACATGGCACCAAGCCTGACAAGATTCCAGAAGCATTTGGACAACATGTGCCCTCAGACACATGGTCTGAATGTTGGGATTGTCCTGTGCAGGGACAGGAGTTGGGCTCGATGATCCTTGTGGGTCCCTTCCAACTCACAACATTCTATGGTTCCATGATCCTTAAAAAAGGGAAAAAACCCTGAACCAAGGCTTCTCCCTCATCCCACCAAAGAGTTGCGTGTGCTGCAGGCAGCCAAGGAGTTCCCTGCACAAGCAGTGGCTGTGGAAAATGCCCTTCCCTGGCTGCAGGTGCTGGTTTCTGTTGCAACATCTCCCTTGGGGCTCACAGAGCAGAGGAGGCTGTGCAGCTCTCCCACAGCAACCGGGCAGCCTCCAGGGACATGTCACAGCCAAGCTGGGGATCGGTCCAAGGACTGTGGGCGGGAGATGATTAGAGATCTGACGTCTCGGCACTGGGAGAAGCACGACACGAGCAGAGATAACTGAGGCTGGCAGCAGCGCTGCTGACTTCAGCCAGGGACTGACTCACCTGCGCCAGGGCATCTTGTCTGGATATCAGGTGGAGACAAGGAGAAGAAATGCATTTAAATGAGCTTTGATCTTTAAGGCAAACAACGCCAGCTTGTTTTGCAGCACTCAGACAGCTGTGGATGACAGAGAAGGACAGACAGACAGGTTTTAGGGTGCCCAATTCAAGGCACTTGTTTTCGGTGGATGGATGTTCATGGATTTGGTGTTTTGGATGGATGGATGTTCAACCCCAAGTTGGATGGGGCCCTGGGCAGCCTGATCTAGTGGTTGGCAACCCTGTCCACAGCAGGGGGGTTGGAACTAGATGATCTTTAAGGTCCTTTCCAACCCAACCCATTCTATGGTTTTATGGTTCTATGCTCAGCTCTCAAAACCAGGGCTGTGATAAAGACGCAACATGAAAACTTACTTGGTGCTGCCAAACACCAGGGCCAAAGGTCTTGGGGCTCTTTCTGGGTTTCAGATCTGCTAGGTGGAGGGAGACAACACAGCTTGGTAGTGCAGAGAGATGGGTGTCTGTAACTACCCCAGCTGTAGCCAAGTGACTCAGCTAGGAAGTGGAATCCTTCTGGTCACAGCTCCTCTTACATCTGCAGTCTCCATCATGGGAGGGCTTCAGGATAAAGCTATGAGCAATTGGGCTGACCCCCATAGCTGACCCTGTTTTGAGCAGGAGACCTCCTGAGGTCTCTTCCAGCCTGAATTATCTTGTGGTCCTATGATGATCCCAGCAGAGAAAAGGGTATGATACAGCTCATAGGGTGCAAAACTGGGTCACTGAAAGAGACTCCAGAGAGTTACTCACCTTGGGCCATGTACCTTCTCCTGACACTGTAACTGTCTCCTCCAACTGCTTTTGTTAGGGTCAATGTGTCCATAACTGTAGAGGGAATTACATCCAGACTGTGTGCTCCCCACATAGACAACTCGGTATCCTCTGCACAATGTGGACACAAGAACTATATGTTGTACCCAACATCAGACTCCATCTGAAGCAGTTAAATCACTTCCCTTACTCGACCTGTCATCTGTTTTCTGATGAGTGTTTCTATCATGGGATGCAGATTCACCAAATGCAAAGCCCTGCAAGGGATGTCTCTGGCTCCATCAGCTGTCACCACACAATCCATCATGCTGTGAAGATGTTGAGCTGCAGCTCATCACACTTCAATCCCTCAGCCCACTACTGAGTCCTTTTTCCTAGGGATATAACTTTTCCAGGTGGCTGGGCTAAACTCTGCATGGAAACAGCTTCTTACCAAGAGGGTCTAATCAGTCCCTGTGGCTGTCTGTCCTCATCCACTTCATTTCTCTCTTCTTTTCTCTCAGCTTCTTCAAAAGCAATTTTGCCTTTATTTCCAGCTCACTGGTGGAGAAGGCTGCATAGGTTTGGGCCTAGGATTTTCCTCCACAGAAACAGGTTCAGTCACTAGTAATTCCCCACTGACCACCACTTTTTGAGTTTTGCCAGTTGACCAACTCTTAGCTCATTTAAGATGTGATCCAGTGACACATGATGGTCTTTTCCCCCCACTGAAATGTCACGCTGTACAAATCCAATATTTTACAACCATCTTGCGTATACATTTATGGTTATGAACCAACCTTACAATCTAAAAGAACAAAATCAAGTTGGTACAAGACCCATTTTCCATAAAACCACATAAACTGGCATTAATTACATTTATGTTCTTTCTGTTTTCATGAATCAGATTCTAGATCAGACTTATTATTAGCAATCAGCCTGTTATTATTAGCCTGACATCACTCCTAGACATGTCTGGCCCATAAAGACAGTTGAGCTGCTCAGCAGGCTCCTGAGGCTTAGCACCATGTTAGTACGGGTACTGGACACCAGGAGAAGATGTTGGCCCATGCATCAAAGTCTTTGCATCTTCCAAGGAGCAAAGCTCTCGTCTAGCTTGGGTTGAGTCTGAACCAGCTGCTCTTCATCCAAGAACCAGTTTCCTTGTTGCATATTGAGTATTTTAGGAAAGCTCAGGTAGAAAATAGGTATAATGGCAGTATCTAAGCTGATGGGGCCCCACATCATCTCCACGTGACCTTGTAGAGTGGCCAAGAAGAGGAGGTAGTTGTGTGGAACCTGACAGGATACCCCAGGTGAGAGCCTAACTCACCCCTCCAAGCTGTTGATGTGCAGCCAGGGTGACCTGCAAAGCTCTTCCCATGTGAGAGCAGTGTGTTGTGGTCTCTGACCCTCAAGCTGTGGGACAGCAGGGATCAGGCTGGACTCTGCAGAGCTGGATGTGATGCATGGCCAGAGGAAACTGTCCTTGCCCTGAGAAGTTTAGGAAGCAACAGCACCATTTCTAAAACCTCAAATCCTACTCAAAATCAAGGGGTGAAGCTGACATGCTGAGACCACTGGACCACATCAGAGAACCCTACTTGACCATTTCCATAAGGACTCTGCTGTTGCCTCATCTCAAGCTCTGCTTGGGGCTGTTTGGCAACAGACTGCCCTCTTTTTATTCCACATGTGCAGCTTCCTCCACAAATTCCTCATCCACCAAGTCCCCTGGTAGCCCTTAAAACCTCAGTGCAAAAGAGAAGATGCCCCATGTTTTGGACCCAGGGTCAAGCCAGATCCTGGTGCCCAGTTCCACCACCATCTCACCCTGAGCTCACACCCACC
Organism: Antrostomus carolinensis; assembly: GCF_000700745.2. Taxonomy (NCBI): domain Eukaryota; kingdom Metazoa; phylum Chordata; class Aves; order Caprimulgiformes; family Caprimulgidae; genus Antrostomus; species Antrostomus carolinensis. The sequence continues at coordinate 8,250 of NW_010287548.1, forward strand.
CCAGTCTTCTCCTCTGGAAACTTGTGCTCAAGCAAAATAATTTGCATGCTAAAAAACCCACCAGGACAAACAGCCAGCTGCCCACCCATGCTCTCAGCCTGCCACCGGGGTAGAGAATCCCCGTCCTTAAGGACACAGCCTTGAACAAAAGCCAGGGAAATAGAAAAACAAAACAAGCTCCTCCACAGCCTGATCTTTTATTGTCCGTAAGGAGCTGCCAAACCAAACTGCGCTGCGGGTCCTTCCTGCTCCTTTGCATCTCATCCGAGATTCCTCCCCACCCTGCCATGGCTCACTCAGTCACAGCCCCAGCTGTGTCATTGGGTCTCCCCGGGAGCGAGGAAAACAATGGGGGGATCCTTGGGGTGTTGTGGGTGGCTTCCTCTGCCTCCATCCAGGGGAGGGTCCTCAGGGGGAAGGCTCAGTGAAGGGTGGGATCACAGAATCACAGAATGGTGGGGGTTGGAAGGGACCTCAGGAGATCATCTAGTCCAACCCCCCTGACAAAGCAGGTTCC
>NW_010287548.1:9024-18863 GCF_000700745.2 Antrostomus carolinensis
TCTGCTCTTCTCCAGGCTGAAGAGTCCCAGCTCTCTCAGCCTTTCCTCATCTGAAGTTCCTGGCAGATGGGATAGTGAGTGAAGGTGGAAGAACATCTGCAGCCTTTTGGGGTTGGCCGTGTTGGAAGAATCAGAGGGAACACATCAGGTTTAAATAATCTTCTCCCCTCTGGGGCTCATTCAGGCCACTTCAGGAGAAAAAAATACAAAAAATAAAAACCCCCCTGTGAGTGTCTTGTGCCAGCTGCCAGAAGAAAAGCTCAGCTCTGGGCTGTGCTTGCCCCAGCAGAGCCTGCCTCGCTTTTGCTGCCCTTCACATTCCCCCACCACCCCACCCCAGCTCAGCTTGCGAGCTCCTGAGGACACGAGCTGAGCTCAAGCATCTGAGAGCCCTTCTCCTGGACGTGGCCAGCCGTGCCCTCCCTGCCTGCAAGCGCGCAGCTGGGGCTTGTCTACATTAGACAGAACCGGCTGCCTCTAATTAGCAGCGGGTGATAAATCCAGGGGGGAGATGACAACCCAGCAGAATGAATCCAAGCATCCTGCCCTTTCAATTCTCATCACACATGGCTGGGTTTGCCTGGTCCTATCATCTCTTGTGGCAATGAGCCATCCCCCCTGGTTGAAGAATGGACTCGGTGGTTGTGTGTGCAGCCCTATCTGATGGACTGACCAAATGAGGTGTTTGCTTTGTGCCCTCCCATTGAGAAGCAGAGGCCATCCCAGCCTCCCTGTTCTGCTGGTGGTGGAAGGAGATGCCATGAAGTCTCCTCTGTGAGACCGTAGAGGGGCTCAGCCACTTTATCCCATATGGACAGGCAGTGCCAAGCCGGACCCTACACTGAACACCTCCAAGAGGTGGGGAACAAAGGTTGGGAGCAGGACAGTGACAATATGGGGTGGTATGGGGTTTCTGCCAGTCTTCTCCAGTTCATGCCAGCAGATTGATGCATCAACTGGTTAGACATCTCATCCCCAAAGACACAGTCCAATATTACCACCTGTCCCCGCTCCCAACCCACCCCAATGTCTCCTGCTCACCATACATCCATGTCCCTCCACCAGCCCCCACTTTCCCCAGCCAGGGCAGGGCTCTGCCACCCCAAATTAACACCTTTCACACCTGAGGCTGCTGGGGTGGCCAGCCAGAGATGGCTGCCAGGGTCGAGGGGCTCCCACAGATGGAGGGGCACAGCTCACCCCATTTTTTTGCCTGTGGTTTCAGTGAAGTTCTGCCAAGCACAAGGGAGGACCTCCTTGGTGCCACACTCCCCTGGGGCAGTGGCTGCTTTTCCCCTGCACATCTGGAAGGAACATAATCTCCTTGAGGGCTCTTCAGCTCAACATTATTTGGGTTGAAACTGCCCAGGATGATTCACATAAATCTTGTTTCATTGGGAAAACAAGGGGGAAAAGATGAAGCGTGGTGTAAAAGCAGCTTGTTGTGCCAAGACTGTCCCTGCTGGGTTTGGAAAGCCTTCCCTGGTGGCTTGCAACCCTGCTCTGTGATCAGCGCTTTGAAAGACCATAAACCACCACTGGATCTGGTATAGTTTTGGGGATCACCAGCCCCGGGGGTGTTGGAGACCAGTTTATGCTCTGCAGACCTGCATCAACTGCCCAGAGCCCAGCTCTGCTGCTGGCTGGGGCAGACAAGCTGTGAATTCATCCCCCTCCAAGAAAAAAATGGACTCACAACTGTTTCTCAGCTCTGTGCCTGGTAAGGAAAGTGTTGCACCTCACTGGAGAGTTTCTTCACATGCTTTGGTTTATGGTGCATTTCCCATTGCTCCAGACTTCCTCATAGGGGAAAGAAAAAGTGAGAGTGGATCTAGGAAGACTCAAGCCTTGGGTTTGTGTTTAGGCAAGGGTGGGATGCATGCTGGAGAGGGGAGGAAAGAAGGAGCTGTGGGATGTAGCTTCACAGTGATGCCCGGTTACACACAGGGACACCTTGTTCAGAGCTGGAGGCTTGTGAAGGTATGCCAGATCCTGCCAGCTACCTGGGGAGGCAAAAATCAGTGTTAGTTGGATGAGGAGGCAGCAGATGTGGGTATGGATGCAGAACTGGTGAAGTCTGGGGTTTTGGGGTGTAACCTCAACTCGGCTACTGATCTGCTGGTAAATCTATTCTCCTCTTTTGGAGCAGCCTGACTCCTTTTTTCAGGCACAAGTTTCGCTTTTCTGTGGTGGGGCAGCACCTGGAACAGTGGAGATGGCAGGGACATGGGGCTGGGATGGGAAAACTGCAGATCCAGCCGTAGTTATTTCAGCCCATTTCAACCCAGCTCTGGTTGCCCATTCATGGTGCATCAGTGCCCTCCTCAGGAACTGTAACAGCACGGTTGCATGGAAGGGATCATGGACCACAGATCTTCCCCACACAAGACAACCAGGGCATGGTCCTAAGTCAAACTCCCTGGACTGAGTCAAGAAAAGGAGGCAGAAGGGATGTAATTCATGACAAGGAAAACTCATTTCTCCTTCCTCCCCACCGACCTCCCTGCCAGAAAACAGTGGGGAAAATAAAAGGCTAAATAGTTCAAAAAAGACTGAAATCACCTGGGAGCAGGTCTTTGCAGTTCCAGTTGGAGTGGACTGCCCCTGAGCAGACCCTACAACACTTGGACAAGGTCAACCTGACCATCCCCAAGGTAGGCCAAGCGAATAGTAATGGTACTTCAGCAAAGTTGGCAGCTCTCTTTCAGGAGTTTCTTTAAAAAGAAAAATTATAGAATTAATTGTAGGTCAATTAAACACATCAGACAATCATTACTGAGAACCTCCACTGTCCTGTGCTGTCAGCAAAGGTGAGAGCAGTAAAACAGGTCCATGCCTCAGAGTGGGTGTAACGACAAAGTGAGGTTTTCCCTGATCCAGCACCACAGACCCAGCTCAGACCTTCTGCAAGAAAAAAATACACTTTGCAAAAATTTTTTTCTGTTGGTATGAGAGGGACCTAGGGATGCCACAAGCACTTCTACAGTCTGCTCTTCTGCAGGTGCACCTCATGTCAACTGCAGTTGGTACCAGTGTCCTCTGGATCAGTAATGTCCTGTCAACTGTGGAACCCTTGCTGGCAGACCATTGACAGAAAAAAGCCTGTGGTGGCTTTAGGAAGAAGCAGGACTGACTGTTGGACTCATGTGGAGCCTCTTTCTTTGTCAAGGAGCTGGTGTCATCTCCTAGGGATAGGCAAGTGGCGTTTGCTCTAGCATGCAGTTCAGGCTGGGAGAATGGCTAATGACTGCCTAGGGCAGCTCACCCGGTGTGAGGAGTTCACCTCAGGCTTTCCAGACAAAGGGCCCTGGTTCCCATGGGATCATAGAATCACAGAATGGTTTGGGTTGGAAGGGACCTTTAAGATCATCCAGTTCCAATGCCCCTGCCAGCAGCAGGGACCCCTTCCACTAGACCAGGTTGCTCAAAGCCTCATCCAACCTGGCCTTCAACACTTCCAGGGAGGGGGCATGCACAACTTCTCTAGGCAACCTGTTCCAGTGTCTCATCACCCTCACAGTGAAGAATTTCTTCCTCATATCTAATGTAAACCTGCCGTCTTCCAGTTTAAAGCCATTAAATCTCAGGCTTTTGATTGTTAAGTTCAAGGTAAGTCCAAGACTCTCATGGCTTGAAGATGTCAGAGATGGGCTGTGGCTGGTCATAGCAGAATCACAGACACTGGAATGTCATGAGGCTCTCTCAGCATGGTGTCCTTCACATTTCCTGCTTCCTGGGTCAGGTGAATGCCACCAATGTGGTTAACCAAACCTCCTAGCACCATGGCTTTGGGATGCATGGGTGGGAAGACACACATTAGCATGAAGCTAAGAGCCTTCCACATGCTCCCATCTGGATGGCCAAGGTCTTTCCTGGCCCTTGACACCCCAGGGCTCTCAACTTTCTGCTGTAGACTTAGAGGAAGTTCAGCACTCACAGGGGGTTTGCAATAAATATTTTTCAACGTTTCTCACTTTCTACTCCACACTCTCGAGAGAATTTCAGCCACTTAGAGCAAACTGGTGCTGGAAAACCTAGTGGTTTAAGAAAAACAATCCTAGACTGTCCTCATCCCAGGTGGTGCCCTGCATGAGGGTAGGAAGCTGCTGCAGGCATGCATCTACTCCCTCATGTCTGTGTTCTGGTCTGAAGAAGGAACTCCTGCAACCTGGAGAAGAGCAGATTCGCTAGGGATGGTGGAAGGACCCTGTGCATAGCAAGCAATATTCCTGTCACCAGGTCTCAGCTATGAGAGAACCAAGGCAGCACATAACAGATCTCCATAAGATCTCACCATGTGGTATTGGAGGCATTGTTCTGCCATCTCAGAACTAAATAAGGCAAAATAACATGTGCAGCAAGCTGGGAGATCTCCCATCTTACCTGAGTGGCCCAGGACCAGAGGAAATGTTGCCCAGGGCTGACGAAGACTCACTACATCTCTGTCCCTCAGCCTCATGCTGAGTGCCAGGAGCAAGTAGTTACGGGAGCTTGTTCCTGAAATTACTTCACCGCTGTTTTTTTGGAGCAGCTGGAGCAAACCCTTCTTTAATGAAGTCTACCAGGGCCAGTCCAAGAAATTACACCTGGGTGCTGGTTTTGAAGAAGTCTAGCAGTCTCCAGATCAGTGGTCCTAGGAGGATGCACAAGTTAGATGGCTCTTCCAGAGATTTTCCAAGAAGAGCCCCACAGCACCTTGGGCAAATGTTACTTCTACTGACGCCATACATCTCACCTTGGACCTTCAGTACCTCTCAGATAAAGTATTCCTCAGGGAGTGCAAAGGCTGGGGAGTTAGGAGCTATCTTCTGATGGGCATTTAAGAGTAGTAATGTACAGAAGGTGGCTTTCCCAGCCTTGGATCAAACCCAGCATGGGCAAGGTGCCCCCTTAATGAACAGCAGTTGAGCAAAATGACCAACTGTCCTCTCAGCTTGCAGGTGGACCTGGATGTTCCCGGGGGCTGAGATCAAACTGAGTAACAAGAGCTGAAACCCATCATGAGCTGCCTCGTGAGCTTTGACTCAGGTCTTTTTCTCCTGTAAGTCATTTGGACTCATTCCTATGGTGTCATTATTTGGGGAGCTGACATTGAAAAAACTATCCCACCACGTGGTAAGGCAAATAGATGTGAGTAAAGACCTTTGAATTTTTTGGCCTTTATCTTAATTAAACAATTTGAATGCTCTTGGGGTTCTTCTCTGGGTTTGTTTTTTTTCCATTGCAAATGGAATGGGTAATAATGCCTTGTGTTTATAGGTCGCCATATGATGTGCTTGTTTTTTGGGCTAATAATTACTGGGAAAAAATTAACGAAAGGCAGATAATTGAATAGTTGTTCAGCAGATAATTGAATAGTTGTTCAAATAGTTGTTCAAAGTCCTTTTTTGTTTTGGTTTGGTTTTTTTTTTGTTAACCAACAGAAAGGGTTGAGTGCTTTGACTGGTGCTTTGACTGGTGCATCAGCCAACCATTGGATCCATAAGATTTGAGTTCCCTATGCCCTTGGATTAAGTTAACAAATATTTACAGGCTGAAGCTGTGATTCAGCAAAGTGCTCAGCTGTGTGCTTAAATCTTCTTGGCCTCGGTGGCACTGAAATGGAACCTTGTGCAACTTGCTGCATTTGAGGACCTTGGATTTTTTGGATAACAAAGACAACATGTATCATTGCCAAACTAAAGGTCACTGAGTCACGTTGCTGGCTAGCACAAAGCTCTTCATCCTTTTGTTCTCTCTTAAATGGAGAAATAGTAGCTGACTAGGTGATTTTCATGTTTTAACTTTTTTTTTTTTTGTGGCAATGTTGTTGATTTCTAAATAGGAAATTTTTTCTGTATGAAAATCTTTTAAGATTCTGAGTTTGGAGCGTTCACACTTTTTTTAATTTGCTTTTTTTTTGTGGCACTAGTACTGCTGCAAGACAACCAGGAGATTTTCTTACATCTAGCAGGTGAAGAAAGATTGCTGAAAAAGTCTGATGTCCCTTTTGTGAGTGGAAATGCAGGACTCACTCCTTCTCCAGTGGCCTTCACTTCTCTGCAGGGCTAGTTCATCCCTGAGTCAGGCCCGTAGAACACCTCAGGACATCAAACCCCTCATAACTCAGTGTGTGCCTTTCCTTTTTCCTTGCTCTTGCACTCCCTCTGCTGATCCAAATGATTTGTCAGAATAGAGAAATGCTGGTGCCAGAGCTGAGCAAAGTACAAGGTGAAAACAGCTGTACAGCAAAAAAATAAACCAGCTCACCCCAGATGGAGATTGTCTGAAGTTCAGGGGGCAGAAGGGGGAAAAAAACAATAACAAAAAAACCCCAAAACTCCACACACACAAAAAAACCCCAAACCACAAACCAAACACAGTGAGAAACAGAGATATGGCAAATACAGTCCCAAAGCAAGAGGTTCCCAACAGTCCCAGCCTGAGCATGAACTTCTTCAAAAGCTCAAATTCCCCCCCATTAAAGCCCCCATCTCTGGACAAGCTCAAAAGTGGTGGCAGCTTCTTCAGTGGGCCAAGAGCCCACAGAGTTGTCTGAGGTAAAGCTGAGCTCCCTCTTCTCTCCAGCAGTGGCCATAGCAGTGGTCATAGGATTCATGGGATAATTCAGGCTGGGATGGACCTTAGAAGGTTTCTAGTCCAACCTCCTACTCAAAGCAGAGTCAGCTTCAGCAATCAGGCCAAGTTTCTCAGGGCTTTCTTTAGTTTGTTCCTGAAAACTTCCAAAGATGCAGACCACAAAACCTATTCCAGTGTTTGACATCTTCACAATCCAGCTAGATCTGCTTCAGCCCCTCTCTAAGGCAGCACCAAGGTCTTGAGCTGGCACAGCCAAAGCTGTATCAGGCTCATCTGCCTGCACATCTCCCTTTGTCATCACTAAAACTAAGTCCTTCTGAGGACAGAAAAGAAGATCAGATGAACCTTTGGAAACAAGTCATTACCTGGGTTTAGAAAGTTAAGCTGCCAATCTCCTTTCCTTGGTGCACTCACACACTAAACCAGTAGTGTCCAGAGCTGAAAAACCAGATGTCCAGCAGTTAAAGACAAGAGACCCTTTGGCCATGGCTGGTACAGTCTCACCTTAGCAGGTCAGGCCTGTAGGACCCATTTCCTACCACTGATGATAGATGCATCATCAGCACAGAAAGGAGGCAAGGACTTATACCAGTGCCAGCAGCTTTCCTATTCAACTTGAACCTTGAGGAGCTTCAGCATTTGGGGACTTTTTATGTTGCATCATCCCCCAGACTCCCCTGCTGCAGTGATCCCAGAGAGAGGTGGGGTTGCTCCCAATGGCCGAATAGAGTGAGACACGATGAAGATGGTTGGAAGGGCAGAAAGCAGCTCTCTACTCCTCATCTCTCTCTTCACAGACCAAAGCTGTTGTCCCCTGCTCCTGCTTCCTTCCCCAATCTTGTGGAGACAGCTCAGGTCATGATGGTTCTCTGCAGCCCAAAATAACTGGGAGGAGATGAGGTAGCAAGGGGGCAGGTGGGATTCACCTTCCTACACACTCTCCAAATCATGACCAAGGATCTGTGTCTGTCTCTGTTCACCCTCTTCTGCGGATGCCTCTTGGTTCTTTGGGGTGAACTTCAGCGCTATCAGCATGTTGGTGCCTACCCCTGAAAAAAAACAAACCCAAAATAAGAAGTCGCGTTGTTCAGCTTTGGAGGCAAGCTCTGTAGGCCAGAAGAAACATAACCCACAGAGGCCCAGTTAACCTTTCCCCAAACCACTTTGCCTTTCATAAGATAAAAAGACGAGAACTAATGGGGCTGCTGGGAAGCAGGGGAGAAGCAGAGGATTGCTCTCTGTGTCCTTTAGGAGGTCCCAAAAGGAAAAGGTCTCTCACAAGGAGTTTATTTTCATTAAAAATGACAGGCCTTTCTCAACCAGTCAAATAAACAAAGCAAGTCTGTAGAACAGCAAGTGCAAAAGGTCCTGGGTTATTTATAAAGGGCTTTTAAGTATATTAGGCCTAACACCAAGATAAATCAGCCCCACCAGGATTCCAGAGGCATATCACATGTGGTTCTAGCTGTTGTCAGCTTTGTGCTGGAATATATTTAGTGGCCTGTTATCTTCCAAACTTTCCCTGCTTTTTCCCTAGGGACTCCACTTAGAAAATTAATACATTGAGACCAGACACATGTTCCTGTCTTCAGTTGCATATTGACCAGCTCAAATCCTTCAGAAACATTCAAATCCTTGCCATTGTATTCAACAGATGTTTTGCTGCCCAGCACGTTGCAGAATGGTGAAGGATCCTGTTCAAGACCAGGTTTGCTTGAGCCAACAAGTTTTGGGGTTTTTTTCCTGACACAGGCTATTCAGAGCAGAGGGTCACCAACTTCCACTGTGGTGAACTGCAGTTCAAATGAATCTGAAGGATTACTTCTCAGCAGATCAGAAGGAAGATGAGGATGTTTGGGATCTTGTGGGGCTTGTACACATGGATGGCTGAAGACCCTGCAATCCAACTAAATAAAACATGAGTGATTTGTGAAAGGGCAGTAGGAGTTGGCTCTACTGCCTCTGGTCTCTGGGATGTAGGACTTTGGGAACGAAGGCAAGCTACAGGAGCAATGGAAGTGAGAAGAAAGCTCAGCCTAAAAGCTGGCTCCTGCACTTTGACATCTGGGCTCTAAGTTTGTAGAGCAGCTTCAAGAAAATTAAGGGTCTGGTCTACCTAAGACACAGAAATACCTCATTTTTTTCTGGCAACCAGTTCTTCATGTTCAGACCCTGGGCAAAGCTAGTGCTGGGAAATAACCACATGTTGGTCTGCTGCTGCCAGCTCAACCTCTTTTGTATTTCAGATCACTCCTTACAGTGGCATGGGCTCAGAAGAACTTCTTCTTGAGTGGTTTCTTCTCCAGTCCCACCAGCATAACTCTGTACATTCCCAGAGCCAGGGTCCAGCCCGAGTCCAGCCCAAGATGTGGCGTGTCCAGGACTGCACAAAGCAGAAGAGGATCTAAGCTGGAGATTGTCTGTAGAGGTGTCTTTGTGTAGGTGTTTACTGCATTCTAGGGGTGCAATCTAGTGTCCTAAAACAGATGTTTCATACCACATGTGGTGTTTCCACTGACCTCCAACTGCCAGAACAGCAGGATATGGATGTCCTATGGGTCTATCTGGCCTTCCCTCTATATCTCTAAGGTATCCTGGTGTATCTCAAACAGTACCAAATGTTTAGGCAGCTGCATTATTCTGTACATCCCAGAAACTTGGGGACAACTTGGGGGAAACTTCTCCCATATAGTGCCTTGCACTCTAGACCGAGGGATAGTCCTATTTCTAAGTCTCATTTCTGGCTTTAATCGCTCCAGCTCTTGTTTGGAAAGGATGCTACATCAGCCAAGATGATTTCTGGGGTAGATGAAAAATGTTCTTAGAGCAATGTTCAGATGGGTGCCCACCCGCCAAATAACTTGGCTGTTTGTGCATATCTGCTGGAGCAATCTGGACAGCTGGATTCAGTCTTCCAGAGAGGATTCAGAACAGGCTTTTCATCTTCATTTTATGTTGAGGTCAGATGCCTCTGTGTGCCACTGCCTGGGAAGGTGATGACGTTCTTTCATCATCACAAGACCAAGGACAGCATCATAGGTTTCTGAAAAGGACTGCAGGGAGGGAAGTACTTGATTTGGAGAATCCTTTGGGTTTGCTTTTTGATGCCAAATGCCTCAGCTGTTGTTAATTTATTGAGGTTAACTCCGGTTTAGTAACACCCAATAATTGCCTAATTGGTTTGAACTAATTGACTACATGGCCTAGAAGATGCCAGCTGGTGACCCCCTGCCTTCCTGAAAAGGCTGTGGGAATTGTCT
>NW_010287548.1:18905-31077 GCF_000700745.2 Antrostomus carolinensis
TTCACTGTGAGAAAAAGCAGTGGTTTTGCTCAAGTAGTTCCATATTTTGTTTGTTTGTTTGTTTTTCTTCCTGGAAAACTCAAATCAAATAACTTCATTTGGATTAGATTAGTGGCAGGCATTTGCTTTTTACTTTGTGCCATGACACACAAAGCCCCAGCAAACTCTTTGCTTCAGCTGAGCTGTGCTGGTGATGCCTGTGAGAACAATTCCCCCTTCCCCTTAGCCAGAGAAGAAGCAGATGGAAGCACTGAGATTGAGGATAATTAAAATTTGGCCATTTGGCCTTATATAGGGACTTCTGTAGTCTTTTGCCACCATAAATAGGAAGTTAAACTGTTTTTTCCAGGGTGATACTTGGCTCCCTGTATTAAATACAAGAGTTAAAAGAGCATCTGTCTTAAATACAAGAGTTAGCCAAATTTTAGCCATCCCACAGACAGATGCTCCCGGTGAAAAACAAGGGTCTGGCCTCCACCACCAATCACTTTTCTTTCTTTCCTTCCTCCCTCAGTTGCACTCAGCAATTTGCTGTTTGATGCCCCAAATATTTCTGAGGGGAGAATCAGGCTGGAAAATTCCAAAGCAAAGCGGTCCATCCTTGAGCCAATCAGTCCAACAGTGCTGGGGTGGGACCAGCAATACCAGCATTGCTCTGACCAGCTACAAAATCCCAGATGAGTATTTTCGTGCTGGAGCTGCTCACAGTCAGTTAATTCCTGGAAACTTGCACCAGATGGCAGTGCCAGTCCATCTCCAGCTTCATCTCTTAAATAACTGCAGCAGCAATTCTGAAGCATCTCTGAATTGGGATTTTTTTTTTTTTTTGTGCTAGTGGCTAATGCCTGCTGGAGCACCTGAGCCATGCAGATGTCCCAGTGCAATGGGCCATGCTAAGATGTGTCTCCTTAGGCACCCTCTGCTGTATCTTGGCAATATCCTGGGAGGAATAGATAGATAGGAGAGAAGACAGTCATCACTACATTAAGGACAAGGAATCATTTATCATAGAATCATAGAATGGTTTGGGTTGGAAGGGACCTTAAAGATCATCTAGTTCCAACCCACCTGCCATGAGCAGGGACACCTTCCACTAGATCAGGTTGCTCAAAGCCTCATCCAGCCTGGCCTTCAACACTTCCAGGGAGGGGGCATCCACAACTTCTCTGGGCAACCTGTTCCAGTGTCTGACCACCCTCACAGTGAAGAACTTCTTCCTCATATCTCATCTAAATCTACTCTCATCCAGTTTATAACCATTGCCCCTTGTTCTATTTACAGAGGTGAAAGCATGGCTGGATATAAGGGGTCAGAACAGAGTGGAGATAGAAGGTGCCAAGAGCAAGATCAGGCATGAACACCGCAAGCGATCAAGAAACTGTCCTGTCCATTGGCCTAGTAGATATTCTCCCCCTCAGTGGGTTAAAAAGCAGCTTGTACAGAGCCTTGATAAATGCATGTGTCTATGGTGACTGATCTCTGCCCCTAGATGCTGCAGCACTGACCTTGCAGTGATGTTCAACAGGTTTTGTTGTCTCTCAGGCTTTTGGTGTTTCCCTCCAGCAGCAACCAGGGGCCTGGCTGTGGGAGACAGGCTATAGCCACCACAGTGATCCTGGCCATGAACATTTTCATCACCCTGATCTATGTTCCCAGCATTCCCAGAACCTGTCAGGGAGCTGCTCAATAAAAGGCAATTGGATTTACAGAGCTCGTTCCTGGACGGGAAGCGCTGGCAGGTTGACAAGCCAGATCCTGCACATCCCAGGTTACCTCTGGCCACGTGGAATCACAGCTGCACAACCCAAATGGCTTGTCCTGTTGCAGTGGGTGGGAGATAGAGCTTGGTCCATAAGCCCTGACTCACATTCTGCCCATGTGTTGGCTTGGATTGCGATGCAGCATGAGCAGGGCTATGGGTTGCATAAGGGAACATCTCCTGTGTCAACACAGGCGGTGTGATGAGCAGAGCTGGAGACAAAACAGACCTGTCAAAATGTTAGCTGAGAAAACTAAACTTTCTCTGTACAAGCCTCTGACATGCTGACCTGAAAAGCAGCAGCCAGCGAGCTGGGGCTGGCCCCATTATCATGCTGGGGACACACAGATTGAACTGTGTTGGTTGAAATATGCAACTTCCCAGCCTGATCCTTCTCTGTCCAGCATTTTAGGTCTATTATTTCCACTTGAACAAGACTGAGAATGTGATTTATCTGGTCTCCCTTCTACCCAGAGGTGAAGGATGACTCTGGGAGGAAGCAGGGAGAAGATTGATGGGTTGAGGAAACCAGTCTGGCCTCACTGGGACATTAAATTTGCCATTGCTTGCTGCAATAACAAGCAACTGCTCTATGCTGTGGTAGTTTGAAAGCCCTGGTCGCAGCCAGCAGAAATTTCCATCCCCCATTTGCCCCTTACAAGCACAGACTGATCCCAGGGGAATTCTGCATCAGAATGAAAATATGTCATAACATTAACATGTGCAAAGGTTTAGACCAGGCTGTCAAACAAACCCTGATCACTCATTGTTTAGCAGATATGGATCCAAGCTACATAAATCGGTGACAGAATACACTGGGAATTAGTCCACCTTTCTCTTCTGGAAACTCTCAAGGAATTTAGGCATGACGTGCCTAATGACCCTGCTGATCTCTGCAGTCAGCTAGGCGGATGTGTTTGCAGGTGGTGCCAATCCTCCACATGACAAGATGAGCACCATCTGACCAGGGGAAGAGTTCTGGGAAGGACCACAGAGGGCAGGATGCAGGCAGCTTGGAGATATGTCCCTGCCCAGGCTTGTCTCTTCCCCCTCTGTTCAGTGGGGTGGTTAATAAAAGGGTTTCCTCATTCTCAGAACTTCTGAAGAACATCTGTCACAGAAAATCAGAGAGAATGAGGTAGATATGGTTACTTCTGCTTGGCCAATCCATAGACAGGTCACTTAAATGACCTAACATAGTTAATATCTCTGTTTCACCCTCATCCAACTTCCAATCACTTCCACAAGTGAGCCCATATTTACCCCTATTATTGCACAATCATGCAGGCTAGAAGGTTATCAACCCTGCCCAAACCACAGCAGGTTGCTCAGAGCCTTGTCCAGTCGAAATAATACAGCCCAGTACATGGTTAGTCTTCATCACTGCAAGGGTACATTGTGGTCATGTTTGTGTTGTGTTGTTCCACTTTGTAAAAGCCTATATTCACTGAAACAGGGGTTTGAACTTCTGTCATCCCTGTGCTGTGGGATTTCCATATCCACCAGGCTCAGATAAAACTGCATGCAAATTCCCTTCCTCTCTGGTTGTGACCAGAAATTCAGTCTGGGATCTGAGATACTTTTCTCAACTAAGGTTTCATTGAAATTTGTATGTTCCCATGGAAAGTTTGAGTTTTAATTAAATCAACATTTTTTGATGGAAAAAAATCCTCAGAAAGCATTCCTGTCAGTTCCAGACAAATTTACTAATATCTACCTCAACAGAGATCCTCATGGCAGACTTGTGTTTCACTACCAAGATGTTTGGGTAAGGCTATGGGCTTTCAGGTTATACCCAGCAATCTTCTTTCTGATGTATAACATGATATGAAAGGTTTTGGGTTGATAATATTAATATGCCTATCTTTACTTGATTAGGAGTGTTAGTGTTGGCTTGTCTTAGTTCTGCTGAAAAACCTTTTCTGGATTTAAAAGCTTACTTACTGCACTCTCTAAATTCTTCAGCTGAATGGGGAAAGGAGGTTGAATCCTTAGTAAAGACTTCCTTCCTCCCAATGTTGTTTATTCGTTGGATAAAGATAGGCTAAAATAAACATAAACTACTGCTAAAGACTTAAAAACTTCAGTGATTAAAACATCATTCTCCTGTCAATGCTCCACAAAAATTCTTTGATTCTTAGGATACTATTTCTCAATTTCTCCAGTTTAGCCTAAGTGACCTCAGACGGCAGACAAAGCCAGTTTTCATCATGAATTAAGGTTGCAGATTTTTGGAGAGAAAACATTCTTAAATGTGTGGACAATTCCCCTCATCTCCCCAACTTGTAGATCTGCAGTTGATCAGAATCTTGGTCAGATAAGGTTTCTTCTGCCTGACCTCCTGTCATAGTGCAATACTTGCATATGTTTTCCAGCCCTGTTCCCATGTCAAACATTTGTCTCAACTCTGCTCCCTTGAAAGGTTGTCACTCACTGCATTCCCTGACAAGTCCCATGCAGGAGAAACATCCCTTTTTGGAAAAGGATTGATGATCAGAGTGGATCAAAGCTGACAGCCCATGTTGCCTTCAGGGTTGTCCCAATCCTTCCTTGAGGAGGACATGGCATGCAGCTCATTCTTTAAACAGACATGATGCACTTTTGGACAGGGGTTTATGGCAAAACATGAATTAGTTTGTTATTTGGCAGAGGCATCTGCTGTTCAGTTCAAAGTGGCAGGAAAGCTAAAAGGGAAGAGTTCAACTTGAGGCCACTTGAGCAGTTACTGGCAAAAACACCTCTTTTCTTGTTGAAGCTGCTTATGTGTTCACTCCTTGGAAAAACAGATCACCTGAGAAAAACACAAAAAAAACCCCCCATGTGATCATCATTTGGCTTTTGAAGGAGAATAAATGAGAAAAGATTCTGCATTTCCTCTGGTGCATCTCCATATTCAGATCCCAGGAATGAAATGGAGCTGAGATGGAGCTCCTTAAATCAGGGAGTAGTTACGGCAAAGGATGTGATACATGGCAAAAAAAAGGAATGCTTTCTGACTGCTGATCGTGCTAGAAGCCAACCAGTATCCAAAGAGACAGTCTCGCAAAGGGTTTGACACCAACAGAGGGAAAGGGCTTTTCTTCTACATGATACATGTAATTTATTGGTGGGACTTATTGCACAGGAGGTCACAGAGGCCAACATTATGCATGAGATCACAAAGGATTTATCCAAAATTGTGTAAGATTTCGTTGGGACAACTTTGCACGGCAATCTGGCTGCAACTGCTGCGGCAGGAAATCCCTAGAATGCTGATTAACAAAGGTGGAGACTCTGCCAAGTGTCTTGCTTTATACATCTGTGTTTCTTGCAGTCATTCTTGAAACATCTGCTCCACTGTCAGAAGCAGCATACTGAGATGCACTGACAGAGGTTAGCAGTTACATAATGAGCAGGGTAGCAAGGAAAGATTGGGGATTAAGGACATAGTTCTTTATTTAATAGGATGTACAGGGTAGTAGATCTGAGATAGATCTACTGCTGTAGATCAGTTTAGGTTCCTAGTTTTCCATGAGACTCTGGAGATTTACCCCTCTCAAGGATCTGTCCCTCTTTGTCTTTTCCAGAATGACAGGACATCAATTTCCAGAGTTCCCCTTCCATTGTAAAGGGTCCTAGCAAAGTCCTTCAGACTTGCTGGAGGCACAGTTTCCTAATGTCCCTTCATGTTATGGACCATCACAAGACCCTCACTGCAGTATTGTGCCCACAGAGGCCATGTAGGTGTCATGGTGAAGATGTTCAGACACTTCAGCACCATCCAAATGCAGGGGCCAATCAAGGAGCAAGTCAAGGAACCAGTTTCTCCAGCCAAGCCATGCCTCCTCCCTTCTTCTCCCCTGTTCTTGAGCCTTTTTCTCTCCAGTCAGAACTACCTTCAGCAAGGAGGGGAGGATTTCTTAGGAGAAGTTCCTACTGGTTCCAGAAGCAGAGGTCTCCCAGCCCTTGACTTGGAAATGATGTTAGTTTTAGGTATTTTCTGTCCTGCCAAAAGCCACCAAGCAAACCCCATGTCCACACATGCACAATGCACACATGCAGAGCGTGGCTCATCCATGCTCCATCTCTCATTGTACAGAGCTCCAGAAAGGTCCTCAAACAGCAGGTTACAATCTCTGGTTCTGGGCAATGTCTAATGTCCTCTGGGTTTCACAATTTTTTGCCAGCATCTGTTATGGATGCTTGTGACCTGGGTAAGACTGTGGATGCTCTGGAAAAGCTAAGGAGAGAGCACATTAAGAGATCTGTGAGGAGCAGTGCACTAGAAGATTGGAAACAGGGAATTAAAATACTACATTCCCACTTGTTTATATGATTGAAGAAATGTGGGTTCAATGATGGCAATGTCCACCCATGAGCCAGTGGCTTTTCCAGAGTGAGTCAGTAGGGTTCAGAGCATGGACCACCTCACCCTAAAGCAGATGCAGGGCACAGAGCTATGTTTCTGCTGCACAGAGGTGGCCAGGCCCAGACGTGGACCAAAGCCTAGTGTACATGCAGCAGTCATCACACTCCTTTTAGCCTGGAGGCTGACATAAAGGAAGGTTTTCTAGGTGTCTTATCTGCCTGGAGGTGATGCTGTACATCACTCCGGGTACATGGGAAGGACTGTGACAGAGGTGGCCCATCTACACTACAGAGTCATACCTGCAGGAGGATGCCCCAAACCGCCACCATTATATGAGGCATAGAAGCAAGTGCATTAGCAACCTCAAGAACATGGTTTACAATGTCCAGCATTTCAGCTTTCCATTTGCCTTCAGGCTAGTGAATCCCATCTCACCTAGCCACACAGACCAGCCTGCAGAGCCCAAATGCAGACAGCAATACCATAGACATCATAAACACTCCTCCTAGCCCTCTGTCCTGGGTTTGGTTAGGATAGAGTTAATTGTTCTCAGGAAACCAGGAGGGGAGCAGCTGAAGCAGTTGACCCAAATGGGCCAAAGGGGATATTCAATACCATGTGATGTCCTGCTCAGTATTTAAACAGGGGAAGTTCTGGGAAGGGGGGTTGAAGTCAGTTAGTCTGTGCCGCTCTTTCCAGCATAAGATCCCTCCCATGGGCTACAAGAGTCCAGGAACAAAGTGTTCCATTGTGGACTTTCCATGGAGTCACAGACCTCTTTGGGCACGGTTGAAGTCAGTTAGTCTGTGCCGCTCTTTCCAGCATAAGATCCCTCCCATGGGCTACAAGAGTCCAGGAACAAAGTGTTCCATTGTGGACTTTCCATGGAGTCACAGACCTCTTTGGGCACAGCCCCCAGCTCTGGCATGGGGATGTCCACAGGCTGCAGATGGGTCCAGCACACCTCTTCACTGCCAACTCTGGGGTTTTCTTGCTCATCATGAGCTCTCCAAGTCACAACTGACCTTGGGAACAGTTTTCTGCTCTAGCATGGAGTCCTCCATGGCCTACATGTGGCTATCCGCTCCAGCACTGAACTTCTATTGGCTGCAGGGGACCTCATTTACCTCCTCCTACTCTTCTCCGTGCTGATCTCAGTGTCTGAGGTTCTCTGTCTTGCCTCCTTCTCCTCCTTCCTCATGGCAACTATGCTCTTTTTGTTTAGGCCAATGGCCTTTTTGTTCAAGCAATTCTCTCTTCTTCTTTGCCAAACCAGTTCTTCCCCTCATAAATATTGATTCAAAGAGGCATTTCCCTGTTGTTAATTGTCTCAGCTTGGGCTGGAGGCTGGTCCACCTTGGAGCCAGGGGAGCTTTGCAAAGTTTCTCACAGGGGCCATCACTGTAGCTCCTTCCCCCACTACCAAGAACAGCCCCTCCACACACAAACCCCACACACCTTCACACGCTCTCATCACACAGCAGCCAGCCAAGGCTACTCCATGAGCTCAAGTGTAACAGAGACATATTTCATAGTTAAACATCCTGCAGATCAGAAGGGGCTGCCAAAGGAAAAAAATAGTTTCCTTCCTTGCTTTAAATTCTTCAGACTTTTTATAACTGGAGACATCCCAGGGTCCTGCTGTTGTTCATTAGTCTTCTATCCCTTGTCCACACTGGATGGATCCATCTCTGATGTAGCACAGGCTGGGTTATGAGTATTTGGACCACTGAAAATCCAATGCCTGACACCAGGAATCACTATCCTTTGTCTCCAGTGCCAGCTCTGATGTCCATTGCTGTATGATTACAGGAGCTTTCAGTCCCATTTTCATACCTCAAGACAGCACCACTATGTCCTGTGAGAACACCTCCTTTCCTAGGCATGCTTTGGAGCTCTCATTCATCTCTGAGATAGAAGAGGAAGGCACTGGGTCAAGCTTAGGGAGACATCTTAGGTGTCCTGGCACTCAATTTTGTTTCCAATATCAATTTCCTTCCTTGCACCAAAAGAAACCTAATCAGAATGTTGCCCATTGCTCTCTAATGCCATTTGGTTTGTCCTTGGATGTATATAAAAAAGTGCTTCATTTCCCTCTGGGCTGGTATCTTCTCCATCTACTCTGCTCACAGCTCTTGGTCTCTTCCCTGTCCCCAAACAGAACTGGAGACAAACATTATTTCTCCTGAGCTTTGCACCCAGCAAAGGGCTCAGAGTAACCCCAAAACCCGAGGGCAATTTAACAATACACGTGCCTCATACATTTAACAAACTTTAACTTTTCTTCCTGACCTGCTCTGTGATGCAGTTTGCTCCCCTGCCCTGGAAGCCCATGGGTCAAGCTGCAGACCATCTTCCCAAAACCAAAGCCCTTCAGCAACCCCTGTTCTCCATCACCAAAGAGGAAAGGACCTTCATAGCAGTCACAGCCAGCAGCAGAGGGTTTTGCTGGCTCTGCACATGACCCTGGGAGGCTCCAAGCACATCTCTTCACCCTACAGCACCTTATCATCCCTCTGGGTCCAACCACTGTCCCATGTTAGCCACCAGCGTGGGTGTGAGTTCCCTCAAGGGAAATGAGATGGAGGTGCCAAGGGATATTATTGCACTGACAGCTGGATTTACATTTTCTTCATCTAGTCCAGATATCACTTTTCACAGCTCATTGCTCTGCTTTGTGTCCAGCCCTGCTTCTCCCTCTCTCCTCTCCCTTTATGTATAGATATTTTATTGCAAACACTCTGGCTTTTACGACCGGATTTTTCACGCTCTGGACCACTTCCCCCATCAATTCTTTTGTCACTTTTACTGTCAGCTGCTCCTGGATAAAAATAACAAGCAGGGCCAGGTTTCGTGAGCTGTTCTTTGTGCTTAGGAAAATCTGCAGAGAACAAGTGGAAAATTACACTGAATAAGCAGGTTACCTGTCAGGAGAAGCAATTGCTAATAGTTATACTCTGGGCGAAGAGCATGGTGTGTTGTGACTTACTATTTAATTGAAATGCTGTTCTGTTCTTCTTTGAGGTCATCTTCTTCTGGCCAGAGAGTGACTGGGTGTTCATTAGAAAGCCTCTCATAATCCACCCCAACTTGAGCTCAGAGCAAACAGATCCTGCTGTAATTCCACACTGAGACCCTGTTCCCATCAGGGTGCTCTGTCCTGCTCCCACCCAACTATGGGACCCACCAGACCCTCTCCCAGGAAATCCCCTGCAACTGATGTAAAAAGCATCATGCCATGAAGTTAAATCTAGAGGAAAACTCATCCATCTCCTGGAGAAGTTCACAGACCCAGGACAGGCAGGTCTTCCCTCACGGTCCCACTCCAGCAGGGTTTCCATAGGAATGGGAAAACCTCCAGAGCCAGGAAAGGCAGCTGGTTCTCTTTGGCTCAGTCGGTTCTTGCTGCACTTTGTGAGATTTGCAACAAAGAAATCAGAATAATCATTAATTGCATATTCAGAGCAACCCTGACCTGTATCAGGAACAGTGTGGGCAGCAGAACCAGGGAAGTGACTGTGCCCCTATACTCAGCACTGATGAGGCCACACCTCGAGTGGTGGGTTCAGTGTTGGGCCCCTCACTCCAAGAAGGACATGGAGGTGCTGGAGCATGTCCAGAGAAGGGCAACAGAGCTGGGGAAGGGTCTGGAGCACAAGTGTGATGAGTTCATGGCTGAGGGAACTGGGGTTGTTGAGCCTGGAGAAAAGGAGGCTGAGGGGAGACCTTCTGGCTCTCTCCAACTACCTGAAAGGAGGGTGTAGTGAGGTGGGTGTTGGTCTGTTCAGCCAAGGAACAAGTGACAGGACAAGAAGAAACAGCCTCAAGTTGCGCCAAGGGAGATTTAAATTGGATATGAGGAAGAATTTCTTTACTTAAATGGTTATCAAGCATTGCTGCAGGCTGCCCAGGGAAGTGGTGGAGTCACCATCTCTGGTGGTATTTAAAAGATGTGTAGATGTGGTGCTTAGGGACATAGCTGGCATGGTGGTGTTAGGTTGACGGTTGGACTTGATGATCTTAGAGGTTTTTTCCAGCCTTAATGATTCTATAATTCTAATGATGGTTTTCTACCACCACTGAGTAACTAGAAAGGGACTCCCTTTTGCATATGTTCATAAAACCCACAAGAACACAGCCATGTAGAGTTGATCCCCCTTCTGTTGGCACAGGACTTGGCATGACTTTGGCTGGGGATAGCTAGCACTCTCCTAAATAATCCTCCAGCACAAAAATCAGGAGTTATCACTGGGTTCTTCCCACCAGGCAACTCGCATACAGCCACCTCACTCTGGAGTACAGATGTGCCTAGATCATTCCCATTGAGCTCAAGGTAGTAGAAAATTCTCTGACACTGGCAAATTTACTGCTGTAGACATAGGTGGCAAGTGCAGATAAGCTGACATCTGGCAGCTGCTGCCCTTTTGGCCTGAGCATTACTCAAACCATAAATCTTTGTAGGACTATTTCTTATGGGACCAGAAGTCAGTGTTACAGCCAGGAACTTTGCTAGTGTTCATATTTACTTACAAAAAAATCTACTGCAACTCATCCTTCGCAGCAGTTCCCACTTGCTGTGAACTTATGGATCTGCTCTCTGTTGGGCATTGTCCCCAAGAAAGCTCTGTCTTCCTGCTTGTCCTTCTTGCTCAAAGGTGGTTTTCTACCTGCAGCCCAGGCCAACACCCTGGCCCCAGTCTTAGCAGCTTCTAGACACCATCTCCCAGCCTGTGCCTTTCTGTGCTTCCATCTTCTGCTCCTCTTGCTGTTCACGCTCCCCAAAAGATCTTCCTTTTAGCCTTTCCACAACAGACCTTTCTTGGTTGTTTCTCAGCCAGCAAAGAGCAGGCACAATCGGGCACTTTTTTTCTCCACAAACCACAGATGTGGGCTGCTGTTTTAGCACTTTCTCATTCCTTTCCAAGGAAGAATTGACTGCCTTGCGCATGGCAGCTCACAAGGGTTAGTAGGGATTCACCTGAGCAATGTTTCCCAAGTTTTCAGCTGTGTTGCACCATGTATGCCCAGCACACTGCTCTGGAGGAGAGCAGCTCAGGAGGTGACATCTGCCAGACCACCACCACGCATGGGGCACCAGTCCCAAAGCCAGCTTGGCCTCCTCAGAGCAGAAAAGGGGAGAGCAGTCATAGGATCATTTGGTTGGAAAAGACCCTTAAGATCATTGAGTCAAATCAAATCTGTCCACTACTAAACTATATCTCTGAGCACCCCATCTACCATATTTTAAATACCTCCAGGGATGGTGACTCAACCACTTCCCCAGGCAGCCCATTCCAGTGCCTGAGAACCCTTCAGTGAAGAAATTTTTCCTGACATCCAATCTGAACCTCCCCTGGCACAACCTGAGGCCATTGCCTCTTGTTCTATCACTAGTTACTTGGGAGAAGAGACAAACACCCACCTCTCTCCACCCTCCTTTCAGGGACTTGGACAGAGCCAGAAGGTCTCCCCTCAGCCTCCTTTTCTCCAGGCTCAACAACCCCAGTTCCCTCAGCTGCTCCTCATCACACTTGTTCTCCAGACCCTTCCCCAGCTCCGTTGCCCTTCTCTGGACACGCTCCAGCACCTCCATATCCTTCTTGGAGTGAGAGGCCCAAAATTGGACACAGTATTCAAGGTGCGGCCTCGCCAATGCTGAGAACAGGGGAAGGATAACTTCCCTGGTCCTGATGGGAAAGGTCCCATTAGCCATGCTGAGATCTCAGTGCTTGCCCTGGTCATGGAGGCACAGATTTCTGCAAAAGGTTTCTCTTTCAGTAGACTGCCATTTTCTTATAGCCAGCTCTAAAAAACAACCTAGACACCACTGCTCCAAGAAGAGAGAGAGCAAAATTCATTTCACTTTACTGCAGGTTCCCAAAAATTAGGCTTTAAATCTGAGTCCATCATTTAAGTTCCTTCTCTGGTTAGTATCTGAATGGACCATCCCATGCATATTGTAGATGAGTCTTTTCAGATGTTACCTATTTTATTTAATGGTTGGGCTCAATGATCTCAAAGATCAAATGATCCCAGCTCTGCAGAGAAGGACTTGGGAGTGGCGG
>NW_010287549.1:0-21349 GCF_000700745.2 Antrostomus carolinensis
AGGAACTTCACCAGACTGCCATGACTTCTCCTAATAAGATGGATAATGGCTTTGCAACTTCATCTGCCAGTTCCCTCAGGACCTGTGGATGCATCCCATCAGGTCCCATGGACTTGTGCACCTTCAGGTTCCTTAGGTGCTCCCGAACCTGATCTTCTCCTACAGTGGGTGGCTTTGCATTCTCCTGGACACTTCCTTTGCTTTCTAGGACTTGGGCAGTGTGGCACGAGCCCTTGCCGGTGAAGTGTTCATGGTTATTCTGTTACTGCTTAGACTCTGCAAGTGTAGCAAGGATTCAGCATTACTAAAATACTGGGAGAAGAGGATAAAAGTATTATTCCAGATAGTTGTAGCACTAACAAGATATTGATATATAATAAAATGTAGAGTACACTACCTATCCTAGACTCCATTTTCTTAAATTAATTCTAGGTTAATGTGTATAACATTTACAAATATTTATACCAAATAGTCATAAATATCACACACATGCACACAGACTTTTATCACTGGCAGTTTCTTGCCAAAGTCATTACATTGTTTTCATTTTTTTCACCCCATAGGAGCACCAATGTTATTCCCTGCTGCTGCTTCTATAACTTAGATAAGAAGTTAGCTTAATCAGCATCCTTCAAAGACAATGACCATCTCTAAAGTTCACAGCTCTTACAAATCCATATGACAAAACCTTGTACCTCAAATTCGTTAGTGTTCTCATTTCTCTATATATTTAGCAGCTATCAGTTTCCTATTCATACCAGAAGTACAATTGTTAGCTACAGCAACTGCTGTTATCAAAACTCCATTGTTTTAAGTGCCAAAAAATAAAAGGTAAGAGAAGATATGTTACTGTTCCAGTATGATTACAACTCTTTTGTCTAATATGGTGCTATATGACAGAGAACAATAAATAGATGAGAGTGTTATCATTGAAGTATTATACCTCTAATCCGTATCAGGAAGGATGGGGTTATGGTCCTTACTGCAGATGTGTAATTCAAGTAGTGATTTATGAGAAAATAAAGTAAAAACTATACAGATTTTCATTTGGAGGATTCTTTTTTCCTCTATTCAGTGGAAAGAACACAAACAAAACCTATGCAGACATACTGAAGGCAGAGGCAACAATTACATATAGTATCATGAGACCAGTAATTATGTAAAATTGGCATGCTCTAATTTCTCTCTGAAGTGCCTGTACACCAACACATGCAGCATGGGAAATAAACACAAAGAGTTGGAGATCTGCATCCAGACACAGGGCTTCGATCTTACTGTAATTACTGAAACATGGTGGGACAGTTTGCACAGCTGGAACGTTGCCATAAATGGCTATAAGCTTTTTAGGAGAGACAGACCAGGATGGCAAGGTGGTGGAGTTGCCCTTTACATAAGAGAACAGCTGGTATGTATGGAGCTACTCCTTGGGATGAATGATGAGAGGGTTGAGTACTTATGGGTAAGGATGAAAGGTCAGACCAACATGGGTGACATAGTAGTGGATGTTTGCTATAGGCCACCTGTTCAGGAGGAAGATGTGGATGAGACCTTTTACAGTCAGCTGAAAGTAGCCTCACAGTCACAGGTCCTGGTGCTCATGGGTTACTTCAACTACCCCTACATTTGTTGGAGGAATAACACTGCAAGTCAAATGCTATCAAAGAGGTTCCTTGAAATAATTGATAATAACTTTCTCTCACAAATGATTGAGAGCCAACAAGGAAAGGAGCGCTGCTGGACCTTGTCCTATCAAATAATGAAGGAGTAGTTGGGGATGTGAAGGTTGGGGGTAGTCTAGGCTGTAGTGACCATGAGATTGTGGATTTCAGGATACTGCTAGGAGGAAACAGGGCAGTAAGTAAGACCTCAACCCTGAACTACAGGCGAGCCAACTTTGGCCTCTTCAGAGACCTTCTCAGAAGAATCCCATGGGATCAGACCCTTGAAGGAAGAGAGGTGCAAGAGAACTTATTAATATTCACCTCCTCCAGGCTCAAGAACAATGCATCCCTGTGTGCAAGATGTCAATCAAAGTGGGGAGAAGATTGGCGTGGATGAACAAGGAGCTCCTGGCAAAACTCAAAAATAAGCAGGAGGTGTATAAGAGGTGAAAGCAAGGACAGGCCACTTGAGAAAAATATAAGGGCCTCACCAGAGCATGCAGAAATATGATGAGAAAGGACAGGGCCCAAGGAACTAAATCTGGCAAGGGAAGTCAGAGACAAAAAGAAGAGTTTTTTCAAATACATCAATAACAAAAGAAAGACCAGGGAAAATAGGGCCACTACTGAATAGCACAGGGTAGCTGGTAACGGAGGACACGGAGAAGGCAGAGTTGCTGAATGCCTTCCTTGCTTCAGTCTACACTGCCAAGGCCACCCCTCAGGAATCCCCAACCCAAGAGACCAGTGAGAGAGTCTGGAAAAAGGAAGATTTTCCCTTGGTTGATTAGTATTGGGTTAGAGATCAGCTGTGCAACCTTGACACCCACAAGTCCATGGGCCCTGATGGGATGCACCCACATGTGCTGAGGGAGCTGGCTGACATCATTGCTAGGCCACTCTCGATCATCTTTGAGAGGTCATGGCAATCAGGAGAGGTTCCTGAAGACTTGAAGAAGGCAAATGTCACCCCTGTCTTCAAGAAGGGTAAGAAGGAGGATCCAGCGAACTATAGGCCAGTCAGCTTCACCTCAGTCCTTGGAAAGGTAATGGAACAGCTCATCCTGGAGGCCATCTCTAAGCATGTGATAGACAAGGTCATCAGGGGCAGGCAGCATGGATTCACCAAAGGGAAATCATGCTTAACTAACCTGATTGCCTTCTATGACAAGAAAACTGGCTGGATACACGAGGGGGAAGCAGTGGATGGAGCTTGGACTTTAACTTGAGCAAGACTTTTGATACTCCCATGACATCCTTCCTGGCAAACTCAAGAAGTGTGGACTTGAATATTGGATGGTGAAGTGGATTGAGAACTGGCTGAACGGCAGAGCCCAGAGAGTTGTCATTCACAGAGTAGAAACAAGTTGAAGACCTGTATCTAGTGGTGTCCCCTACGGGTCAATACTGGGTGCAATGTTGTCCAACCTGTTCATCAGTTACTTAGATGAAGGAACAGGGTGCCTCTTCAGCAAATTTGCTGATAATACTAAACTGAGAGGAGTGTCAGGGAGGAGTGTCAGATATGCCATAAGGCTGCGCTGCCATTCAGAGGGACCTCAGCAGGCTGGAGAGATGGGCAGAGAGGAACTTCATGAGGTTCAACAAGGGAAAGTGCAAGGCCCCGCATATGGGAAGGAATAACCCCAGGCACCAGTACAGGTTGGGGGCTGATCTCCTGGAAAGCAGCCCTGCAGAGAGGGACCTGGGAGTCCTGGTAGACAACAAATTAAATATGAGCCAGCAGTGTGCTCTTGTGCCCAGGAAGGCTCATGGCATCCTGGATTGTATTAGGAAGAGTATTGTCAGCAGGTTGAGAGAGATGATCTTTCCCCTCTACTCAGACCTAGTGACCAGGAATGCTCATGGCATCCTGGATTGTATTAGGAAGAGTATTGTCAGCAGGTTGAGAGAGATGATCTTTCCCCTCTACTCAGACCTAGTGAGGCCCCACCTGGAGTATTGTGTCCACATGGCATCCTGGATTGTATTAGGAAGAGTATTGTCAGCAGGTTGAGAGAGATGATCTTTCCCCTCTACTCAGACCTAGTGAGGCCCCACCTGGAGTATTGTGTCCAGTTCTGGGCTCCCCAGTACAGGAAGGACATGGAACTCCTGTAGCATGTCCAGTGAAGGGTGACTAAGATGATTAAAGGACTGGAGCATCTTTCATATGAGGAAAGGCTGAGGGAAATGGTCCTGTTCAGCCTGGAGAAAAGATGACTCAGGGGGGATCTGATTAATGTTTATAAATATCTAAAGGGAGAGTCTCTAGAGGACGGGGCCAGACTCTTCTCATTGGCACCAAACAATAGGACGAGAAGCAATGGGCATAAATTGCAGCATAGGAAGTTCCACCTGAATATAAGGGAAAACTTTTTTACTGTGAGGGTGACTGAGCACTGGAACAGGCTGCCCAGAGAGGTTGTAGAATCTCCCTCCCTGGAGATATTCAAAAACCGTCTCGACAAAATCCCGTTTATGCGCTCTAGGAGTCCCTGCTTGAGTAGAGTGGTTGGACTAGATGACCTTCAGAGGTCCCTTCCAACCTCAACCATTCTGTGATTCTGTGATATAAGGCACATCAGAGAAAGTCTCAGTGGAGCCCTCCATTGAGTGTGGTCAAAGTGTGGTCAAAGATAGAAAAACAATGAAATGGTGCCAAGCCCTGTGACAGAAGAATGATTTTAATACTTGTGTCCTTAATACTCATTATGAGGGGACTCAGCACAGCTGGCATCCAAGTCAAACAGAAATAGGACACAGTCCTTAAAGTATTTGATCATTATGGTCTTCTCAGACAAAGTACATATTTCTCACTTACTAGTTTCAGGAAGGAATTAGAAGTAAACTCATTTACCTATTTGAAATATGGTCTCTAAACAGGACTTCATTCTCGTTTAGGTTCCTGCTCCAGCAGGGCGATTGGACTAGATGATCTTTTGAGGTCCCTTCCAATCCCTAATATTCTGTGATTCTGTGATTCTGTTTTAATTTAGAAAGCAAAGTTACTGAGAAAAAC
Source organism: Antrostomus carolinensis (assembly GCF_000700745.2). Taxonomy (NCBI): domain Eukaryota; kingdom Metazoa; phylum Chordata; class Aves; order Caprimulgiformes; family Caprimulgidae; genus Antrostomus; species Antrostomus carolinensis. The sequence goes on from NW_010287549.1 coordinate 4,684, forward strand.
ATAGTAATCATGCAAATAGAATTGTGTTTTGGAAGAAAAATATTACATATATTTCAGAGGAGTGTAAGTTGAACCTTGTCAATGCACTCTAATGACTAAAACAAATGCTCAGTGGTGTTCAGAAGTGGCATGATCAACTGTGTTGACCAAGAGCTGCAGGAAGGGGTGAATGGATAGATCTAGAACCACACATGAAACTTTTACTGAAAATTGTTTACCTCTAGTTACTTCTTGTTTAAACAAATACTTAGCTCAGAGCTATATTATCTTATATGTCCTGGTTTTGCTAGGATAGAGTTAATTTTCTTTTTAGTAATTAGAATAGCTGTATTTTAGTTTCGGTGTTTCAGTTCAGACTTAGTATGAGAAGAACGTTGATATCAGTACTGGTGTTATGAGTTGCTGCTGGAGCTCAGGGTCATTGTGTTTGGCTGGTTCACAGCTGCATTAGGACTGGGAGGGAGAAGCGCAGTGAATAGCAAAACCCAAACCTGGCATTTGGATGTACCAATGACATATTCCACATCATATCACATCATGTCAGTATATTAACCAGGGTTGACCGGAAATTGGGGGTATTCTCTCGGGGATCACTCGGGCTCTCGCTCTTCCAGGGTTTTGGTTTCGGGACTGTCTGGGCTCTGGGATCTCTGGCTGGCACAGGCTGGGCATTGGTCAGCGGGCAGTGAGCACTGTGAATCACTCATTTGTATAGTCTGTTATCATTGTTGTTATCATTATCATTTTATTTTAATTAGTAAGCAGTTTTTATCTCAACCCGTGAGTTTCCTTGCCCTTCTTTCCAAATTCTCTCCCCTACTCCCTGGGCTAGGGAGGGGGAGGGTGATAGAGCAGGCTGTGTTTGGCTGGAAGCTGCAAGCAAAAGGGTGAATCCACCCAAACCACCACAGAATAAAAGAGATCACGTCAGCATTGTAGGGCAAAATTAGAGCCTTGATCTTTACTTAGAAGGTATGCCCTAAGTGCAGCAAGGTGATATAAGGGGATTTATGCATAGGAGATCACTGCAAGAAACTGTTGGGCAAGGACAGGCACCATGTCACAAAAGCAACAGAAGAATTTCAATATGGCTAGCCCAGGAATCACAGCAGTGGGAATAAGGAGTATTAGGAAGAAAGAGTTAAATCAACTTTGCAGAACCTCACAGGAAAGGTTCAGTTGAAGTTTTGGGCAGTGCCTGAGCCTGCGGGAGAAATTCAAATTTTCTTCAAACACAGTCCTACAAGCAAGTTGCTATTTGGTTCTAATTATTAAGTTAAATGTGATTTTTATTTGTTTCAGTCCCTCCCAGATTGTCAGTGTTGTAAACATTTTACTGGTAACATTATTGTGTTTTATGTAAATATAGAGATTTTTGTTAACTTGAGCCAGAATCACATTTAAAACAAGCACCATTTAACAAGGATGGCCCTAATTAAACAGAGGACAGCTGGCAGTACTATTACGATACATAGAAATCTTGTGCTGTTTCCTATCTTTTTTTATTGAGCATGAAATCCACAACAGATTTTTTGCCATTTAGGTAGAACTGAACAATACACACTCTCATTTTTATTCTTCCCTGCAAACACATATATCTGGTACTGTCCAGAGTTACAGCATTGACTGTGGGATTATGCACTAGTCCCTGTTTACCCAGACACTTGATATGGACCCTGTGCCCTGATGTAGTCAGTGTTTTATATGACATATTCTTGTAATGATTCTGCTCTAGGTATCGCTTCCTACAAAGACCAATATAAGTAAGAGAAGAGAAAAAATCAGGCAAAATTAATGAAGTCAAGACACAAGAGGAAAAAGGCTAAATTAGAAAATGTAGAAAGCTGGCTGCACAGTGGGCTGGCAGACTTGGGTTGGTGCAATTACCTGTACTTTAGGATACTGTCTGCAGTGACCAAGAGAACTCCATCAGTACAAGAAACAGTCTAATCATCCAGTGCAAACACTTGGCAATGTTTAATAAACCACTTTTTTCATACTCCCATGACTGCTGTGTCTTCAATTGTGAGTAATTACTTGACCAATAGTTTTATACACATATTTGGATATAGAATTTTTCAGTAGTTGCTTTTGCTAACAACACAATTATCTTGTTTATCTTTCTCTAATGTACCCAAAGAGCATGAAACTAGAAGGGCATATCACTTCATCTTCACAAATTTCTCTATCATATCTACATTTAGTTCAATTAGTCAGTCTGCAACTGACTACAACCTAATTTGTGTTTGACTAAAGCAAATCCTCTTGAAACTGATCTTTTCTTGACAGGAGTATCTAATGGCAAAGTGAGTCCAGTTTTGTCCCAGTTATGTACTTTATGTAAAATTTGTATTTGTCTGGCTTTAATGCAAATCTCAGTTTCAATTCTACCTTTTTACACTGAAGATGAAAGTCAGAAATAGCCAGAGTTTTACACTCTATGAAGGACCAGAGTCAAGTCACACTCAAAGTTTCTGAATAGAATTATTTCAGTTGCTCAGCATAAGGCACATCACTTCTCTGATTATGTGTAAGACTCTTTTTTTGTGTGGCCGCATTTACAACGTCTACGGTATCCTACCATGAAGAAACAATACAAAACGTCCTAGTTTTATTACCCCTACTTGTAAGTCTGAGGATGAGGCTAGTTCACCTTTTGCCACAGAATGCTTTTTTTGAACTTAAGTTTGTACAGATATGTAAGAAGTTTATGTTTATGTCTAGGTCATTGATTAAAATGCTGAACAGCATCAGGCCCAATATGCTGACTTCTGGAACTCCTGTCTAAACCCTCTATTCAGTAGTTTTTTCTCTGTTACTTTTTGCCAATTAGTATATCATTTGACATGTGTTTTACTGCTATCTCATAACATTGAGTTTTGTAACTGCAATATGATATGATGCTAAATGGAAAGTTTATAAAATACAGTATATCTGCACAGTTTTATCTATCAAAATTTTTATCTTACGAAAGAAAATCTAATTTACTTCGTAAGGTCTAAAGCTCCTTTGAGGCCTATTAGCTATTACTATACTTTCATTCTCTGGTTCACAAGTCCTGTAGCAGGAACTATATAATGCTAGCTGGCTTATATACCCCTGAGTTAACCTACATGGCTTCCTGATGATAATTACAATTTTGTAGGCTACGTAAAAGGAATCTGATTTAATTCAATAATTATGAATACACTTTGTATAGATAGTTCCCAAAGAATAAAAAGGTTAAGAAAAACAAATCTATCATTAATATGCCTAATTTCCTGAACATAGGTTCACATTTGCATTTCTGTTGAATCTGCAAATGGGATGAAAATTAATCATCTAACCATTAAGACAATGGCTTGTAGTAACAAATCCGTGCTGGTTTTGTTGATTATGAGTCATTAATAATGAGTCACATAGGAAATCTGGCAGCTTATCCAGTAAAACAACCAAGCAATGAATTCCTGAATCTCTCTGAAAATTTACAGCTAATTTTCTATTTGCCTAGTACTTCTTACTTCTATTAGTGATCTAGAGATGTAATTTTCTATTCCAAACCTTTTGTCTAAGGTATAATCTAGTACCTAGACCATCCCTGACAGAAATTCATCCAATAGTTTCAACATATCTATTTATGGAACTTCTGCTGCTTCTTCAAGTAGACTTCTTGGGTGTTGAACTAGCCTTTTGATGTGAAAGTTTTTCTTAATATCTAATATAAATGGTCACTGTTACAAATGAATCTATCTACTTTACGTAGTGTCTTTTGCAGGGATAAAAAGACTTGATCACCATCTTCTTTGCAATAACCTTTTATTCATTTGAAGCCTGTTATCATATTCTTTCTTCATTCTTCTTTTTTCAAGACTAAACAAATGAAATTCTTTCATACTTGCTTTGGAGCTCATGTTTTCTAAACTGCTTATCATCCAAATTATTTGTGACAAGTTATCTCCAACTTCTGTGTCCAAGACAGTATCCCCTCCCCCAAAACTGTTCACCAATACCAGGTAGCATGAAACAAACACATCCTAAATCTAAAAAGTGACGTGCTTTTAATAACCTTCTGGAATGACATTTGCCTCTTTTATAAATTAACATTCAATTGCATCTGTGTCCACTACTTGTTTCCTGTGTTTGCCAAATCAGTCTTTCTATATGCATTCATTTAGTCAGTAAAAGATAGGTAAAATTGTTTTCAACCATCTGTGACCTCACTTTATATTATATATAGATCAATATATACTATGTATCTCCTCTCTGCTCTCCAACCTTACACTCTACAGGCTCCTATCAACTGCTGCTCTAACAATTGGCTTCCAGAAAGTCCTGCCTGACCAAACTAGTGGCCTTTTATGATGGAGTGGCTACATCAGTTGACAAGGGAAGAGCTACAGATGTCATCTATCTGGACTTCTGTAAGGCCTTTGACACGATCCCTCACAACATCCTTCTCTCTAAATTGGAGAGATATGGATTTAATGGGTGGACTGTTCAGTGGAAAAGGAATTGGCTGGATGGTCACATCCAGTGAGTGGTGGTCAACAGCTCAATGTCCAAATGGAGACTGATGACAAGTGCTGTCCCTCAGGGGTCCGTACTGGGATCAGTACTGTTTAACATCTTCATCAATGACATAGAGAGTGGAATCGAGCACGCCCTCAGCAAGTTTTCAGATGACATCAAGCTGAGTGGTGCAGCTGATACACCTGAGGGATGGAATGCCATCCAGAGGGACCTGGACAAGCTCAAGAAGTGGGTCTGTATGAACTTCATGAGGTTCAACAAGGTCAAGTGCAAGGTCCTGCACTGGGGTCAGGGCAACCCCCGGAATCAATACAAGCTGGAGCATGAAGAGATTGGGAGCAGCTCTGTGGAGAAGGACTTGGGGGTATTTGTGTATGAAAAGCTGGACATGAGCTGGCAATGTGCACTCGCAGACCAGAAGGCCAACCATATCCTGGGCTGCATCAAAAGAAGCACAGCCAGCAGTTCGAGGGAAGTGATTTTTCCCCTCTACTCTGCTCTAGTGAGACCTACCTGGAGTACTGCATCCAGTTCTGGAGCCGTCAGTACAATAAAGACATGGACCTGATGGAGCAAGTCCAGAGGAGGGCCACAAAAATGATCAGAAGGCTGGAGCACCTCTCCTACGAAGAAAGGCTGAGTAGAGTTGGGGCTGTTCAGCCTGGAGAAGAGAAGGCTCCAGGTAGACCATATTGCAATCTTTTAATACTTAAAGGGGGTCTATAAGAATGATGGGGACAAACTTTTTAATGAGGCCTCTAGCAACAGGGCAAGGGATAATGGTTCTGAGTTAAAAGAGGGGAGATTTACACTAGATATAAGGGAGAAATTTTTTACAATGAGGGTGGTGAAACACTGGAACAGGTTGCCCAGAGACGTGGCAGAAGCGCCATCTCTGGAAACGTTCAAGGTCGGGTTGGACTGGACTTTGAGCAACCTGATCTAGTTGAAGGTGTCCCTGCTTACTGCAGGTGGGTTGGACTGGATGAACTTTAAGGGTCCCTTCCAACCCAAACCATTCTATTATTCTGTTAATTTAGTTAACAGGTTTGCTTCTTGAGATCCAGAAAGTAAGAGTCAAGCTAAATTTGCTGGGTTTTTGTATAAACTTCATACAGGCAAGTGTTTACTTTAGGTAGTTTATTCTAACGTGTAACACATGTGACGTGTTTAGTTTACTCTCACACTTGCCAAGCCTAGACCAAGAGTGTCTAATGGATAGCTATCTGCATCTATAATAATCTAAAACAATCCTACACATCCCAGCTATCATGTTTTAAATATCTGGAAATAACTAGCCTGTCTGTTGTAACAAGTCATTGTCTGAAAATCATCCCCAATATTACATAATACAGAAAAAGTAGGGACATCTGTTGTGGTTATGAGCAGCTAATTAATTGAGGTCAGCACTCCTTCTAGGTTTTTGCTTCTCTGCCTTAGGACAGGAGTGATGAGGATGAAGTACATCCATGAAATGCATCCTATACAGCTTGTGAGCATGCTTGTGATTGTTCTTATATTTAATAAGAAAACACAAATCACAGGACTCAAAATTCCAGCAATAATTCCATATTTATATTGTGAAAGAAACAAAAATTTGAAGATGAAATAAAATAGCAGAAGAGCAAAGAAATAGCTGTACAGGGTCAGACCAAAAAAGTCCTTCCTTTTGGAAACACAGTAACATCATGCCACTCTGATACTGTGCATCAGTTAAACCACATTATTCGTAGGTTTTTCATAAAGGCACAACTTTTCTTCTACAGTATCCTTGTTGTTCTCCACTCTTTCTGTATATGTGTTCCTGCCTTGGTTACAGGTGTGGTGAATTGGGACAATCAGTCACTCCCTAGCTGTACTCAAAACACCTGCTGCCTGGATCACAGCCTGATTTGATAGGAGTCAGAACTGTACAATTTGGAAAATACTGGAATTGTACAGTTGTTGCAGTACCAGAATTACCTAATGCAAGTTGTAGCCAATACAAAAGAGAGGGTAATGACTAAAGCTGATCATCTCACAATCTTATAAGTAGTGGTTCTAAGTGAGACCCTTTGAACTCTCCTGGACTGCAGCAGGCTGTGACCAGCATCTGCCTCTGAGTGGGACACCACTCAGAGCTCACGAACTCAAAGTTTGCAAAACTTGTTGACCATGGGACCTGGGTTGTAATTCTCCACTCAAGACTCAACTGTTCACCCACTGAGGAATGCTAAAGCATTGAAGTGAGTATTTCACTGAACTCAAGGGGAATTTTTAATAGGTATCCCTTTATATACATATTTTTTAATATATATCTACATTTCTCTGTGTGTGTGTGCATATGTAACTTCATTTAAGAAACTTTATGAGCCAATTAATTGCTGATTATTGATGAATCAAGTTTTTTAGAAAATCATACCCTCTAATCTTGTGATTTATTAGATGTGTTAATGAACCTTAAATTGCTATTTTAACCTTAGATTGCTGCTACCCCAAAGTCATGCAAAACACATCATCATATGTTCTTCTTTTGTATCATTTTTCCATGTAATAAGTAATAGGTTGAACCTTGCCATTAAACTCTGTTAAGTCATGTTTCTCTACTAATTCATATTAAAATTATCTTTCTCTGATATCTTTCTTGGTGATTCTTTAAGTAACCTTAAGTCCTTCCAGTTCCACCTGCAATGGTGGTGAATGGAGTGAAACCCATTTGGTGGCCAGATCACAAGTGGTGTTCCTTAGGGCTCAGTATTGGGGCCAGTTCTGTTTAATATGTTTCAATGATCTGGATGAGGGATTGAGTGCTCTCTCAGAAAGTTTGCAGATAAGTTGGGTGGAAGTATTGATCTGAAGGAGGATAGGAAGGTTCTACAGAGGGATCTGGACAGGGTGGATCAATGGGCTGAGGCCAACTGTACAAGATTCAACAAAGCCAAGTGCCAGATCCTGCTCTTGAGTAACAACAACCCCATGTAATGATACAGAATTGGGGAAGAGTGGCTGGAAAGCTGCCTGGCAGAGAAGGGCCTGGGGGTGTTGGGCAACAGCCAGCTGACTATGAGCCAGCAGTGTGCCCAGGTGGCCAAGAAGGCAAATAGCAACCTGGCTTGTATGAGAAATAGTGTGGCCAGCAGGACTAGGGAAGTCATTGTCCCTTTGTACTCAGCACTGCTGAGGCCGCACCTCAAATACTTTGTTCAGTTTTGGGCCCCTCACTGCAGGAAAGAAATTGACGTGCAGGAACATATTCAAAGAAGGGCAATGAAGCCGGTGAAGTCTCCTTCTCTGGAGACATTCAAGACCCGCCTGGACGCCTTCCTGTGTAAAACTGTTTAGGTTCCTGCTCCGGCAGGGGGATTGGACTAGATGATCTTTCAAGGTCCCTTCCAATCCCCAACATTCTGTGATTCTGTGAAGGGTCTAGAGAGCAAGTCTTACGAGGAGTGACTGAGGGAGCTGGGGTTGTTTAGTCTGGAGAAAAGGAGGCTGAAGGGAGACCTTATCACTCTCTACAACTACCTGAAAGGAGGCTGTCGAGAGGTGGGTCTCAGTCTCTTTTCCAAGGCAACAAGTGATAGCACAAGAGGAGATGGCCTCAGGTTGTGCCACAGGAGGTTTAGATTGGATATTAAGAAAAAAATTCTTCACTGAAAGGGTTATCAAGCATTGGAACAGGCTGCTCAGGGTAGTGGTTGAGCCATCATCCCCAGAGGTGTTTAAAAGATGTGTAGATGTGGCACTTACGGACATGGTTTAGTTGTGGACTTGGCAGTGTTAGGCTAATATTCTGACTTGATGACCTTAAAGGTCTTTTCCAACCTAAGGATTCTATGATTCTGGAAGCTGTTTATAGAAAATTAGAGTCACATTTCAGGGTATTTATCTTGAACTCATCAGAGGAGACAAATGCAAAGAGCTTTCATCATTAAATGCCACCCAAATATTTTGCTTGAGAACATCTTTTTCTGGTATTTTTTTATCAATATGCAAATTACATTTCATTAGACTTAATAAACCAGAAGTCAAATGTCATAAGTGGAAAAAAAAAAAAATGTTCAAACAACAATCCTCATTAGAAACATGCTGTGTTTAAAAGACATTACAGTTGCTTTGAGCAACTCTAGCACTGCTGTGCTTTGAAGGATTTGAAGTTTGGCAAGAACTTTGAATTTCATTCTGTCACTCTTCCTGTGATGATACGTCCAACTTGAGCCAATTAAGCTGAACCTGGGAGTCCTTCTGTCCCTGAACACATCCTCATCCTTGAAATAGTTACAAGTTTCCCCTTGCTTCCTTCCTCTCTAGCCACACTAATTTGATCCCTTTACAGCAGCAATCCTCATAATGAGAGATAGGACAATGGCCACCTCCTGCACACCTTCTAAATTGATGTTTACATCACTTTCTAAGGAGCCAGAAGGTGGTAAGTGCCCTCAGACTGCCATATGAAAGGTGTCTGGTGGGGCTATTTTCTTCCCTAGCTGTGTTTTGAAAGAAAAAGTAGATGGAAACTCAATGGCATTTGAGGTATAATGACTTTAGCCAAATACATACTCCATGTGTAAGGGACTGGTTCTGCACTGTGACTATGCCCACACACACATTGAAAGCAGAGGAGACGTATGTATGGCCAGGAGACCAATGAGATCCAGAACACTTCTTCCTTGAGTCAGGTTGGGCTCCACGACAATGATGTGCAGGCCATCAGAAATCCCAGTTCACCCCTATTCTTATTCTAAAATTTTCAGGGAACTCATATCCTTAATTCAGGTTTGAATTTTACTTGTAAGGCCAAGTACCAGGAAATTGCTTTGTTTACCCATTCTCCAAAACTGGTCACTATGTAATTACTAAGTAAGTTTAATAAGTAATGTATTACTCAGCTTTCATTCCTTTAAGCTCAGAACCCATACACTTCTACATCTGCACCCTGCATTGTCAATCCCCCATATATAGAGTCAGAAAATCATTATTTATTCACATTATTTACAGAAACAAACAAAAGAAATACTATTTCTGAACAAAATAAAAGTAATTTTCTGTTGTTTAGTGATAGACTATTCTTTTTTACTCTAAAAAGATACTTCATATAGAATCATAGAATGGTTTGGGTTGGAAGGGACCTTAAAGATCATCTAGTTCCAACTCCTCTGCCATCAGCAGGGACACCTTCCACTAGACCAGGTTGCTCAAAGACTCATCCATCCTGGCCTTGAACACTTCCAGGGAGGGGGCATCCACAGCTTCTCTGGGCAACCTGTGCCAGTGTCTCACCACCCTCACAGGAAATAATTTATTCCTAATAACTAATCTAAATCTATTCTCTTCTAGTTTAAAAAGGTCACCCTTCGTCCTATCACTAAATGCCTTTATTAAATGTCCCTCTCCAGCTTTCTTGTAGGCCCCCTTCAGGTACTGGGAGGCTGCAATAAGGTCTCCCCAGAGTCTTCTCTTCTCCAGGCTGAACAATCCCAACTCCCTGTCTTTGCAGAAGAGGTGCTCCAGCCCCCTTATCATCTTCATGGGTCTCCTACACATTCATTCCAACAGGTCCATGTCCTTCTTATGTTGGGGGTCCAAGAACTGAACACAGTACTCCATGTGGGGTCTTATGGGAGCAAAGTAGAGGGGCAGCATCACCTCCCCTAGCCTGTTTATCACGACTCTTTGGATGCCCAGGACATGGTTGGCCTTCTGGGCTGCAAGCACACATTGCTGGGTCATATTGATGTTCTTATAAACCAACACTCCCAAGTCTTTCTCCTTAGTGCTGTTCTCAGTTCATTTTCTGTCCACCCTGTATTTGTGTTTGCGATTGCCCTGACCCAAACCTTGTGTAGGTCCAAGTGCAGGACCTTGCACTTGGCCTTGTTGAACTTCATGCAGTTTGCCCAGACCCACCTCTCAAGCCTGTCAGGGTTCCTCTGGATGGCATCCCTTCCCTCCAGCGTGTCAACCACACCACACAGCTTGGTGTCATCAGCAAAGAGAGACTCAGTTAACCTGTTGAATAAAAGCAGCAAGTCATCAGATGCAAGCTCTTTAACTTTTTATAATATTTATAGATAAAAAGAAGGCAGTCTCCAGTTTTGCAAAACATGTTTTAGAAAACATTGTAAATATATCTGTTAACATTTCCAATACACACCATCTGGGATGTTTTCTATGCCACTGTTCCAGTGAAACAGAAGTTTAAGACAATCATGATACAGGGGGTCAGGAGGGACTGGAAATGAGGCAGATCTTTAAAACATATTGGATTATGTTTGAATGATAAACAAGCAATATGAAAATTTGCTTATCTTTGAGACTAGAAATCTACAGAGTCTCTGATACTATGGTGTGTGCTAAGAGCAGGTTGCTGAGTATAAATAGTGCCTCACTGAAACCTGCTTGGTGCTGAAAACAAGATGCCAAGGCTGGTGCCCTGATGTGAATTAAATGTGTCTTTAATTACTAAATTACTAGTTAGTTTTGCAATTATTTAATGCCGAACTTAGGACCTCAAAAAAGCATGTTTTTCAGCTGGTTTTCAACCTGTTCATAGAGTCATATGATCACTGAAGTGGCAAGGAACCTCGGATGAGGAAAGCAAGTTAAATAATATGAAACTTCTATTTCACTTGGTTCTGAGAGAGTGAAATTCTTTTTCCAGCCTACGCTAGAGAGAGCAGGAGAAAACCCATATTAAATGTATTATTACAGCCTTATGCTCCATTTCTAAAGGGCAACTTGTTAGATCCTTGTGTCACCTCAAACCAAAAGCTATCCCTCTTTGAAATGTTTACTGTAGAAGGTAGGAAATCTGTTTGCAAGCTTAACCACAGACCAAACTGAAATTCTGACCTGAAGTCTCAGCTGTCAGAGTGGCTATATATGACTTGACAAACCATACAGAGCTAGATATAAAAAAAAATGCCTAAAACAGAGATTGAAAAGTACACCTGTGGTAGGTGACAGGTGCCTGCATCAAATTTTTTAATCTGACAGCCTTAATTTTATTACGGTTTAAATTCCATAGGCACTTTTCTCTTTTTGGGCAAGATTTCCTACACTGTATGTATTGTACTTCTTATTGTCATCCACCATCTCAGTTTCAGTCTCCTTCCTAAGCATGTTTTTCTTCTGTGTGAGGTACTCATGGGAGTTGAAGAATCAGGCAGCTGATCTTACATCAGCAAAGCCAAATTCATGAAAAAATATGATTGCCGTCTTCCACAACACTGTGGCTGGCAGAGTGGTTTTCCTTATCTGTCCATTAGAACTGTGATCTTAGAACTTTGATAAGTATGACCTTTTCAGGGATTCATCCACCCTTGTGGGACAAACTCACTCCCTCTGTCCATCACATTGCAGTTGCAAATACTAAGGAAACAATGAAATAATTTTAGTGTAACTGTCTAAATTAAGAGTAAAAACTGGCTGTAAATTTTTGCTTCTTGTACTTCATAGTAGTTAGCTTCCCCTGGCTAGTATAAAAATTCTACAATGCCCTTGACCCACTGGCCAATTTATGATGTCCCATGGCCCAATTGGTGGTTAGCTTACTGCTTAAACTAAACTATAGCTTAGATCATCTCCCAGGCAAGTAGAAAATCTGTGTTGAAGGCTATTATGTTTTATTTTCCTGTGCATCAAAAAAAATTGACATTTCTTATAGAATCAAATGCTGAATTGTGAAGAGTTCTCGTGAAAGTGCAAACTTGGGCACAGCTCTGTCTAAAAAGTTTAAGTCTTTCCTATTATTCTTCCCATATTGCAGCCTTTTCCTCCTGCCACAGACAGAATCATGTGTGGCAGAGATGTTTTCAGGGCTCCCAAGAAAAAAATCCCAGGAGATTACCTCTACACAAGTTAACACTAAGGTCTGCAGAAAATTCTCCCAGTCTGAAATGTGTGTCCTGAGAAGTCAGCTGTCTCTCCATTAACTAAAAGAGAAGCCTAGCTATCCAGCTTGGACTAGATGCTAACTTTTGTAAGGCTAAAGGTGGACCAGACCAACCTGAGACTAATTTCTTCAGGAGAAGTACTGTCCTTATTATGTGCTACTTCCTTCCACAGAATGTCCATAATCCTCATAGGAGCTTCTGTGGCAACAAATAGCAATTAAAATGTTGTTATTAAAATTATTACTTCTCTAAGTTTATACATTATTTTAAGCAATGCATTTTAATAGCAAAAAGCACTAATGGATATATTCTACTCTTTGCCCACTACGGAAAGAAAGTAACTGCTCATTTTTTTATTTTTATGGTCCAACTGGACCCACTAGTATGAATTAAGTCCTCAGATCAAGATGAGATTAGTTTAACTAAACACAATTAAGTGTAATTCATTAATCTCTTATCAAGCTCTAAAGTGCAGCTCTTCCATTCCGACCCCAAGGAGGCCTGTATGGGGTTTATAAGCTCTGGTGTTCTACAAGCCCTTCTTCAAATTCTGTGTTTGGTACAGTTGTTCAATGCTTAGGAACAGTACATTGTTACTGGATGTTTGTCCCAGTTCAAAATACTACGATGTTAAACATTTTCAGCCAAACGTAACATGTAGAGAATGTTCCACATGTTTGGCCCACAGAGAAGAGGTTATAACACTATTGCAATTACATCCTCTACAGATGGGACATGCTGTATGGATTACAGTGTTGCTTGTTCTGTTGCTGTGGACTTGGTTTGAAATGTCTGTGAAACACTGGAGCCATAAATCAATTCTTCTCCCTCTCGAAGGAAAGAAAAAACATTTCAAAGGGAATTTTGTGCAAAATGGCAAGGGTCAAGGAGGGTAGGGTAACCTTCCAATTTGTATCAATGAGAGGAAGCCTTCTGAATAAAACAAAGAGGAGGAAGCCACCTGAAAAAAAACCCCAACTTTTTTCTCCTGACCTCACACATCAGAAAGAAAATCTCCATTGGAACAAACTGTAATGGAAGGCAGATTGTATTCAACCATGTCTTGTACAGATCACCAGGGCTGGCAACTGTCCTCAAGAACAGTTTTTTCTAGCATCAGTAGAAGAGTTAAACACCATATCTAACACACACTCTTTAAAGCCAAACTGTTCATGACTAGAAGGATTGCAAAATATTATAACAAAATGGTTTTTAAGCTAAGTGTTGAACCAGATGACAAGGTAATATCATGGCTTTATCAGGCCTGGTATAACTGTTTTGGTATGTGGCAACATTAAATGTCAGCTACTCCCACTAACATTTATCTTTATACATGAACTGATCATTAGAATTACTGTATTTAGAGAATGACATCCTTTTGATAAAAATGTGATAAGATTTTTGCAAAATTCCATCTTCCAATCTTGATCCTGTGTTGCAATTATTCCCAGACCTTATTGTGGTTTCCTGCACAAAATCATAACCTTAAGCATACCAGTCCAACATTTAATACAGACATAGAACAATAAAAAGTCAGCAGCAGGAGACAATATGTTTTATATGTGCAGTTAACTTTACACAGTGCTGGAAAATATTGGCAAGTGGCACTTAATTATGGTACCCCTGGATTCTTATAACTTACCACAAAGAACATTAAGGCACAAAGCACTTATTTACTGTAATTACTTTTAGGAACGATTTCAGAAGTATGGACTTTGCATCTCAGAATACAATTTCAAGATGTTCTAATTTTGCTAATATAATTATTCTTCCTTGTTTGAATTCTTTGTTTACTTTTAAATAATTTCCTAATAATAATAATAATAATTGTATTGAAAGTGGTTTCATTTGAGGTATCTGAGAAATAACTCCAGACAAATCTAATTCCATTTTTTTTTTCCATGTTAGCTCTGAGTCTCTAAGTTTCAAACAACACCAAAGGTAGAGGATTTTCTGCTACACTGCACAATACTTAGATCCTGAAATAGGATCAGTGATCGAAAGAACCCTTGTGTTGTGCTTGTGGGAAGTGAGGGGGCCAGTTTTGGTAGTGGGAGAAGGGGAAGCTTTGCAAAAGCTCCCATGGCTCCAAGGTGGACCCTCTCAGCCCAGGCTGAGCCAATTAGCAGTAGAGAAACGCCTCTGTGAATCCGTATTTGTGAAGGGAAGGACTGTCTTGAAAAGAAGGTGGAGAGAACCTGGAGGAGAGGCCATTGACAGGAACAAAAGATGATCAATGGCCTAAACAGAGAGAGAATTCATTGCGAGGAGGAAGGAGGAGGAGGGGGAAGACAGAGAACCTCAGACACCCAGTTCAACTCTATGGAGTAGAAGGCAAAGGAGGTCCCTGCAGCCCATGGAGGTTCAACGGCAGAGCAGATGCCCCATGTGTAGACTATGGACGACTCCACACGGGAGCAGAAAAGCCAAGCCTAAGGGGAAGTGTGATTGAAACTGAGACCCCATAGTTGCTCAATGCCAGAGCGGGGGTGGACCCTCAGAGATGGGGGGAGAGAAGGTGCACTGGACCGGAGGCCCATCTGCAGCCCATGGATGTCCCCATGCCAGATCCAGGAGCTGTGCCTGAAGAGGTCCCTGACTCCATGGGAAGCTCGTGTTGGAATACTTTGTTCCTGGACTTTCAAGCCAGGAAGAGCAGCAGAGGTGAACTGACTGCAACCCCCATTCCTTGCCTCCTGTGCGGCTCACGGGCGGAAGGTAGAGAAATTGGGAGCAAAGTGATTGGAGCCCAGGAAGAAGGGAGGGGTGAGGGGAAGGTGTCTTAAAAATGTGTTTGTTATGTCTCACTGTGCTATTCATATGACTGGCAACAAATTAAATTGATTTTTCTTCCCCGAGTTGTGTCTGTTTTGCCCATGACCATAACTGGTGAGTGAGCCATCCCTGTCCTTCATCCTTACCTGTGTTCCTTTGTTGTGATTCACTTCCCATCTCACCGAGTCGGGGGAGTGAGCGCAGGACCACATGGCCTACCTGTGGTTAAACCACCACAACCCTATAAAACAAAAGGCAGGGTACAGAGATACTGACAGTAGGACTTTTAAGTTTGTGGCCCATTGAGACTACATCCTAACATGAAAGTACTGGAATTGCTGGGCTGAAAGTTCTTCAGAAAAAGAAATTAAGAAATTATATGATGATCAAACTTTCCTATTCTCTACTTAGTGGTGCACTCAGATTCCAATGATTTATCCCCATCTAGATAATATTGACCAAACTTGTATGCAGAAACATATCCCATTTATTTCACATCCTGATAAAACGTTCTAGCAAGAAATAAACTAGCTTAGCACAGTCATATATCTAACTAAATGCAATGATAGCAAAAACTTACCAGCTGACAGTAATCTGCTGCTTTAGTAGCTTGTGCAAGTATAATTTTACATATAAACATAAAGAGAAATATCGGGACAGAAAACATCACCTAAAACTTGTTAACTACTACCTATATTGTATCATGCTAGTGTACAGTGTACTCCCTCACTATCTGAAAAAGACTAGCTCAAGGTCTGATTAAAAGGTCCCTAAAGGTAGTAAAAGATATTCTAGAAAATGTTTGATCAGAATTTTTCTGATAAAGGTGAAAATGGTAAAAAGGGATAGCTGTCAAATGTCTTGTCATTTATTTAAAATTATTGCCACCTACAAAAAATCATCTAGAGGAACTGACTTACATATTTTGTAGACTCTAGGCTCATAATTTTCTTAGTTTTAGGACTAGATTTTACTAGGAAAGTAAATCCGTAATATGATAGTCCTACATGGATTTCACAAAACTTGATAATGCTGTACTTTCAATAGTATGAATGTATCTTAACAAATACTGTTTTTACTTTCACTGAGTGCTACAAACAACATCATAGCTCAAACACTGTGTTTAATAAACAACCATTTTTGTTGCTACTCTGGGAGAAGTGTGCTATTGGGTTATTATTAGACTCAATACTGCTAACTTTTGAGTCACACACGGGCAAAGAGGCCAACATTTTTTCTTACCAGCCTCATAGTTTGACATTATCAACAACATTTTAGTTTTGCCAGCTTGATTTAAAAACACTGACATCTGTCTCACTGCAAAAACTTCAGTAAAGCAGTCATTCTTGACATTCTTTTTTTAAATTTTCTTATTACTACCAGGATTGCACACAATCACAAAATCGCTGTTGGCAATTCAGAAGCACGTCTCCCATTATCTGGACATGTAGAGTGTGCATGGCACAAGGCCACGTTCATGCATCTACAGTTCTGTTAGCCCTTCCCTG
>NW_010287549.1:21380-25523 GCF_000700745.2 Antrostomus carolinensis
GTGTTGGGATTTGTATTGTATTTGGATGATTTTTGGTAAATTTACATTTGGTTTCAGTACTAATACAAAAAGTAGATAAATCTTTGACCAGACCCTTCTTGACATGAGATACAGTTCCACTCTCTTCAGTGACATCTATGCTGATTTATACCTATTTAGGATCTATTTTGGTGTGTCTGTGTTAACTCCAAGGCAGAATTTGAATCTATGTTGAGTTTTCCTGCACAACGGAAGCTGCAAAATGATAGTAGTGAAAAAGACATTACCATGTGAGAAGCTGGTATGTGTTTTATCTTCTAGCCTCACTCAAAGAAAAGTGGCTTTTATCTCTGCACACAAGAAGGTGCTTTCAAAGGTCAAAATGCAATTCACAGAAAATGAAGACAGCACAAATTTAAAGTTACATAAACCAAACAATTTTATTTATTTCTTTTACACTCTGCTAAAAATGAACTGCAATTTGAGAACACATACATAGTTTTCTTCTGCCATTTAAGAGAACCATTGCAATATAACCAGTTAGTGTAATTTCACACTACCAGAAAAGCAGGATGCAAATATGAGCTGATACTAGCCATATGAACTGATACTAGCCAGTCTAGTATTTGCTTATGACATTTGGAACAATGGTATCTTCCTTTGTAGGAATGATACTGTAATTCTGTAGTTTTATCTTGCTTTAATAACGATGGACAGTCTGTCAAACTGCAAAGATGTAAACAAACTATGCTTTGATCCTTTAATATTGATCTGTCTTATTAAGCAGATAGATACACTTGCAGTTTCCGCTTCCTATTCAGAGGCAATATATTTTTGCTTTTCCTACATTTTAATTAAATAAAAAGTGTGTTAGACAGGAAACTGTTTCCTGCAGTAGATTTTTAAATCAGCTAGTTCAGACAATGTAAACTGATTTATACATGCAGGTTCATCTGATTTATCATTAGCTGTCTAAATGGCAATGGGGACCCCTCTTTATTCACTGTACAAAGTTACATTTTAGGATAGCATGAGTCACACTCCAGAGATTACAATCTCCTTCCATTGACCATCAGAGGAAGTCACTGAGAATAAGAGAATAAGTGAGAAAAATCTCATCCTTAGTTTTCCAACAAAATGAAATGTGTACTTTCAGGTATACTGATGGGCATCCTTTGGACACAGGCCACTTCTGTGGCCATGAACAAAAAAATGGCTAAAATCAAGTGATGCATAATTTCACCACTCTACAGTTTCTTCACAACTTCTCCACAAAATTTACAGTTCTTCAACTGATCATGAACAGAATGAGTAAGAGAGATTACAAAATACCTCTGATACGTCTACACTTTGGATACCACTGTGGAAGTCACTTCTAAGCATGTACCTATTCTGAAAACTAAAATTTTGCTCCTACTACTTATGTACAGTCTCAAGAACCAGAGAGTCAAGAGGAGTTGTGTTCTGCCCCTGAAAAGGCACATGGCATTTGAATAGACTGTGCATTTTCAGTAACTTAAATCTGTCTGAAGTATTCGCAGAGCCTTAAGTGTAAGGCAGTTTTAAATCGCTAACATGTGGAAAATACACTGAAATATAACAGTGACCCCATAATAGGAGTGGGCATTAATAGACAGTTAATTTACAGAAGCAAAAGCTGAAGCAGATCTCTTCAATATTTCAAATTGGCTGTTGATTTTGTTCATAGTAGCTATTGCATTTTAAATTACTACTGAGAGGACAGGCGAGCTTCATGTGGCAAAATAGAACTCATCAAAAAGGGACTGAATAAACCAAGAAGGCTGAGAAGAAAAATTGTTAAAAATGAGAGAGTGTATTGAAAATCACAGCTTGTTTTTCTCTTATTCTTCTACTGGTGTTTATTGTTCACAGTGAAAAGGTACAGTATATGAAACTGTAAAGAGTTGAACGAAATATGTTAGCAGCAAGCTGCACTTAAGACCAAGTAATCATGTCAGGATGTACAGCAGTGTGCTATTAACCCACTTCTAAAGATACTGAAGTCCCTCAGCCTTCAGTCTCCAGGCTCACATCACATCCAAGAAGTATACCAGCCATCTGCTAAAGCACACCCTTGTTGTGGCTTATTATTGCATGTCTCAATGCCACTTCCACATGTTCCAGTTTTAAAACTGTGTGACATTTTTGGTTGAATGTGGTGTAGTTCAATCTGTGCAAGAGCAGTTTTTCCAAAATGATGCATTTAGTTATTTTAAAATGTTTATTTCCCTGAATAGCCAAAAGTACTACTCCACAACAACTACAGGGTGGACTGAGAGGGCTTGCAAAATTACATTTCAGAAAACAATGCAATGTTTGAGTTAGAGAAGTGTGTAAGAACATCTGAAAGCTGTAACTTCCTTTTATTAGTTTTAGTTTTAGTTATGGTTTTTCATTTGCACTACTGGAAATTGAAAAAGAATCAAAAGTGTTTCTCAAATATTATGAAAACAAATGTGCTGCTGGATTGAACACCTAAGTGTCAGACTGGGAAAACATTTTTACAACCACATTATAACTCCCTAAAAGATATGAAATGTCTTATTATTGGGCGTGGAATAACTCAAATTTTAAAGTGGTTCTACTCTGCTTTGCATTGTTGCATCCATGCCTAGTGCTTCAGCACTGTTTCAGTGTGCAAAAGGGCAAATATATTAGGATCCCATCATAGCTTGTGAAATTCTTGTGACCTGAATTGAAAGGGTCTTTGATTTGGGGGTAATTTTCTTTTATACTCCTATCAGGTTTTAAGGCAGTTTTTTTCAGCACTTTTGAGAACAGGACATTCAAATTTTTTGTTTGTCTTCATAGTTTTCCTTCTTCTTTTCTTAACATTTTTTTTTTCCCCTGTTTAGGTCATTCCTATTCAAAGGCTCTCTTTCTACTAGACATGAAGCAGAACTGATTGACTGTCAATTATAATCCCTATAAAATATCTCTGCATCTATTTCTCACTTCTATCCTTAAGTTTCTTCTCCTGTATTGCAATTTCACTTCAGGTTGTTTAAGTACATCCAATTCTTATTCTCATTTTTCATCATGTCTTTACTTACATGCAAAAACCTCCATTTCCTTCCTTTTGATCTTACTTTAAGTCCTTACTTCAACCAAATTAAATTCGGACTGCTTACTTGCTCACCCACTCTGTTTTAGGGAGTAGTAGTTATGCTATCTGAGGCATGATGAAAATGCCTCACAGCCATCCCAGTGAAGCTGCAGTACTATCAGTTGAGGAGAACACCGCTGAACTGTTGTGGATCAAGCCCTTCTCATATCTTATATATTATAAAGTTGGGTTTAAGCACATGGTCAGTTTTAGATATGAACTGATGATGACTATTCACTTTTATCTGATGGCCATAAGGCAAACTAAAGCAAAAGTCATCACATACGAAAAATACAGAGCAGAGATAAAATGGGAAGAGGGTATTTTTTTCCCTGTTTACACACTGAAGCAGCAAAAATAAATAATTGTCAAACACATTGCCAAGGTTTGTTCGTCTACTTTAGTTCAGAAGCAAGATATGACACTAAAGAGAAAAAGCATTAAAAAGGGAGGGATTAAACTTAGGTGTACATGATCTAGATTCTAGTTCTAAAAAATATGAACTGTCATTAGCTCATCAATCAACTAACAACAAGGAACTTTGCAGACAGGGGCAGCTCTGATACACAGTCAGTTTTTAGGGAAAATACAAACAAATTTTTATCAGCAATGTGTGAGTTGACATGAAACCTACCAAAAGAAAAACCTGAAAATTTAACTAATGGATAACAGGACCAACAAATGCTGTTGTGATGATTTGTGCTGGGAAGCACTAAGATAATATTAGTATTTAAAAGTGCCAATATCTTGGTATTAAATTCACTGGCACTTTTTAGTCCATATTATTAACTATGGAATAAAGAACAAACAAGGACTCAATCATCACTACCTGTTCTGTGTAGTTTTTATTTACATATGCAAATATAGCTTCAAAGTTGTATTAAAAAATAAGTTTTTACAATGAAATTGCCAGATTATGACACGCTGGAGGGACGGGATGCCATCCAGAGGGACCTTGACAGGCTTGAGATATCGGCCTATGCAAACCCCATGAAGTTCAACGAGTCCAAGTGCAAGGTTCTGCACCTGGGTCAGGG